>NW_020451048.1:14074-160920 GCF_003343035.1 Apteryx rowi | reverse complement strand
GCAGTCTTTTGCCAACTACCCTGTCACTATAACTCTCCCCTTCCCCCATCTTACCTAGTTTAAAGCCCTCCTTACCAGGTTGGCCAACCTGTTGGCAAAGACCCGCGTGCCCCGCCTCGTGAGGTGGATCCCATCTCYYVCCATCAGTTGTCGATCTTCAAACAGGGTCCCATGGTCGTAGAAACCAAAACCCTGTTGCCAACACCAGCGGCGCATGGTGATCTTTTGTTTGACTTCAGTTGAAGCTCGCTGAGGCTTTACAGTAGAGTTATATCAGTACAGAACATGAATCATCCAGCACATGTATGCTATGTCATTAAGATTTAGTATAAAAATGCATGTGGAGATGTGCTAAATCGAACAGAAAGTACAGTAGTTATTATGCAAGAGTCTCCAAGCGAGTAATAATTCTAGATGCTTTTGCAATACACGCTCTTCAACAAAGACAAAAAAGAGAGGAAAACACCTTTTCCCTTATTCAGAATTCTTATTTCATATCACTGTAGTACCAAGTTTCAAAATACAGTATAGACAACATGTTGTAATGGGAGCTGATGTAGTTTCAGTAGTGATAGAAAAAACATTAGAAATTAATGTTTCTTTCATAAGAGATGATTTGTCTCATTCATTTCACACTGCTGGCTGTGACTGTACACTTTTAGTATTTCAGAAACTTAAATAACCTTCAAGGCACTCTATATTTCTTTCAGGCTACCCTGAATAGGACAGCTTAAAATGTTCGGCTAGTGCATGTTACATTTTAATTTAGTTTAAAATATTTACAGTTTAGGGAAATCTGTTTCATAGTTGTCACAGTGAGATCTTTAAAAAATAAAATTAAGAGCTAGTATCAGCAACTTCATCATTCATTTTGTGAAAATATGTTGTTATACAGACAGTGGTAATTGCTGTACTTACATGTATATTTTAATCAGGCTAGAGGAAAGAAAAATGCTGTAGACTTTCTAACACAGATAAGGGTATGAAAAAACATAATCTAGCTGTTTTAACACCTAAGGAAATACTCTTATAAAAGAGGTGTTGGGAGACTGTGTTCTATGATTCCCATGCTATTGTGGGTAGAAAAAGTGTTGGCAGACACTTCAGACACTGAAGTAACTGTATCTGGCTATACGTAGCAGAGAGGGAACTTTTTCATGCTCTTATTGTGTTCACAAAGCTTCAAAAAAGCATGCAGTTTCTCAGTTTCTGAGAAATATTCCCAAAGCATAGGGAGAAGAGCAGAGAGGATACTTAACAGGTGATAATACCATACCTTTTTTGGAGAAAAAGTGTTTAAGAATCCAATAGTAAGATGAAGCGAATGGAGTAACAGTGGCTTACAGACCTGAAAATAGGGTACTGGATGTTTTGGCTATTCATTTTTAAGAGAAACTTGGTTAYTCACTAGTTTCTTACAGAACAGGCACTATGACTTATGAGCACAGTAGAAGGATTTAGACTTTGCATCCTTCATACAGAGTTGAACAACTCAAAATTTATATTCCACAGTAACTGATGCTGTCCAATTTTTTCGTAATGTATGAATTACTGGATGGGGAAAAGACTATTAATTCAACAGCTTGCTGTCATTTGTAAAATTATCYGAAGCTTTCCATAAATTCAAAGATAAAAAAGACTCAACTTGGATGAAGACAAAATATTTGGAGTCTGGGTTCAGTTCCATTAAGAATGAGATTCAATTCCCTGTGTTCCATTGACCAGGGATTCAAACTGGACCATATTTTCTCTGTGTTTAGACTCTTTGTATATTCCAGTAGAATGAGAGATTCTGTTATGCCACTGTGATATTCCAAGGATAACTACATCAAATGTGTAAGGGGTTGAGATATGTATTTTTTATGTGTTGCAAGTCAATTTCATTTTTTCTGTGAGACTTTAATTAATCCCCCTATCCTTAATTTAGTGATCCTCTTCAAGTCATCTCTGACCCTGTTGAATGTAAAAGGATTCTCTCTTTTTTTTTTTTTTTTTTTAATGGTGGTGTAGTTGTAGTTATTGAAGTATCCCATCAGTCTTTCCAGGGCATAGCTAGTACTACCAGCCATTTGGAAATGCAGCTGAGAATTTTTTTTTTTTTTTTTTTAATGGTGGTGTAGTTGTAGTTATTGAAGTATCCCATCAGTCTTTCCAGGGCATAGCTAGTACTACCAGCCATTTGGAAATGCAGCTGAGAATCTTTCCTCCAGAGGTGTTTTTTGTTTGTTTGTTTGTTTGTTTTTATGTGTGAAAACAAGATGTAGATTTAAAACGTCAAGCTTACTTATGATTCTTAGCCCAATGTGAAGCTAACTGCTAAACAGTTAGGCTAAGCAAACAAAATGCTCAACTCCAAGGCTAGCAAACTATTAGGGCCAGCAGTCCGTGGCCCTGGATTGTGCCATCCCCCAGCCTAAGCTGCAAGGACTTGCAATGGTCCCTGAGCACAGAACAGACAGCACACTTCCTATACTAGGCATAAATACTTAGATCAACTTTGGCTCAAGTAAAGATTACAGTTGTGAAAATCTAATCATTCACTTGAACCGTTTTKTTTGTTTGTTTGTTTGTTTTCCTGGCTAACTTATATTTTGGTCTGGAAATCACAGTGCATTTCTATTCTGTATCAGATTCAGGAACATCAACCAGGTGAAATAAATCAGTGTTTCTTCTTTGCCGAGCCTATTCTGTATCATGGCAGAGGCCAGAGCAGCACCATGAAGGTCATATTTCTTTACAAATCAAAGATTGGCTGCAGTCTTGTCTGGGCCCTGTGAATATTGTGATTCCATGGTATTAGAGATCTCGGCAGATTGCATTTATTACTGAAAATTTTGTACTTGAGCATTTTGCTTTTAGGAAAGAATGATCTGAGTTATAGTATGCTGTAGTTCAATCAGGAGTTGCATATGTATTGCAGGAACGACTACGGGAAAAGCGGACAGCCTAAAATTCTGTCCAGCTGTGAAAGATGCATTTTGTCCTGGTGTCATAATGGTGTGTCTGTGGGTTCTGAGTGTGTGAAAAGATTATTTAAATTCCAACATCACTTTAACATAATAGTTTTAAGAAAGAAAAAAATTATCCCTTACTATTTGCAAGTCCTGAAATGTGTGCCAACCTGTGCATGTATTGAATTACCCCAATGTTTCTTCCCAAACTTTAAAACACTAACTTCAACATATCAGTTACAAATTGCCTATCCAAAAATCTCTGGTATGCTGAAAAGTGGCATTGCTGAGGTGCAATGGAATAATTTTAGCTTGAAAATAAACTAAACATACAGGAAACTGAAGTCGTTGACTCATTCAACTTTATGTGTAATAAAAGTTTGAGGATTGTTTGGGGGATTTTCTTTTATAATAAGGCTATCAGAAAATTTCCAGTATGTCGGAAACCAGAGACTTGCTATAAAGTTCAGGCCCAGTTTGCAGCACATTGTACAAGGCTTTGGTTTCAGTTGTGTTCTCTACAGCTGAGATTCAGCAAAGCCCAAAAAACTATATTCAAATGCCTTTGCAAGAATTCTTCAGTTCAATTCAGCATGAGTTTGGGTGCTTTGCTGAATCATGCATTACTGCATCTGGAAAACTTACCAAAATAATTTTCCTTGACACTATGACTGGCAGATTCTAGTGAGGAAAACCCTAATTCACTGAAGGTGAAAGTAATTCTTCTAGTCATTGATATCTGCATTGCTGCTGTTTATACCTTTCCTCTGAACTTTTTCATTAGAAATATAGGAATAAAGACAAATATTTTCATATGAATGTTTGTAGAAAATAGAGAATGTGTTTTAATAATTTTTTACACTTTGAAAGCCAAGTTTGGGATTAAAAAATAGCTTTCAGTAAGAATGGTCAAATTTTAACATCCCTGTCCGTCCAATAATTTTAATAAAAAATGTTACAGAACAATATATTAAGGGATTTTTTTTCCTCCTTCCCCTATTAAAAACACTGAAAAAGAAACTTTAACCAAATCATGTCATCAAGGGAAATTAATATTCACTGAGCTATGATCTCTTTTTAATATGAATGCCTATGAATCCATGATTGTTGTCTCTCTCTTCATTCTCTCCTCCCCCTCCACACACATATGCATGAGCCTCATGCAGTTTTGGAAGATTCTCACATRATGCTAGGCAAAATTCAGTTTTAACAAAAGATTCAGTAATAGTGGAGAAAATAGTTTACGTGAAGAAAGACTAAGCCTACTAATGCAAAGAAATGTTCTAAAGGTGAAAAGAAGTCCTTCAGTGCAGGAAAGCATCAGACAAAAAAATCAACAATTTAAAAATAAAACGTGTTCCGTAACCCTTTTAGGTCTTTTTGTAACAGCAAGCATTATGGGAAATTGCATTGTAAAAATGTGATCAGGGCCACACATGGATATTTACAAGCTGTTATTGCTATGTGTTTCAATGCAGTGAGGTACATTCTCAGCTAGCCAGCTCATCCACTAGTCTATCAGTCTATCACCTGTGATTAATATAACTATATGTGCAGTAATTATAAATAAACTTAGTTTGGAAAATAATTTAGTTGATAAAAATATCCTGAACAGATGCTTATCCCTGTAGGTCAATGCGATTTGGATTTTTTTTTTTTTCCACTGAAATGAGGGAAGGTACACTAGTTTACACCAGCATAGGACCCCACCTGCAGTTTTTATAGAAGGTCCAACTGTGAAGCCTAAAACCCAATACTTTAGGAAAAAAACAATCACATATAAAAAGTGATTTAAATGCGTGATTTAAATATATATTTAAATACCAGTTTTCTGTCGTATCATCAGAGTTTTTGTGCCTAAAGGAGCTTAGAAATGGGTAAATTTCTTATACCTAATATTCATTGTCTCAGCAGCATGAAACGTGCAGATTGTCACCTGTTCAAGCTACTTAGTGCTGCTTTACAGTGTTTTCCTGGCTAAAATAGTTTCAGCTGGTGTCATTTTATGGTGCTTTTTAGGTGTTATTTGTTTCCAAAGGAGAAAACTCACAAACAGATAATGTGTTCTGTGATCTGAATTAAATTCCTTTTAGATGGAGATTCAGGCTTTGTGAAGATTTTTTTTTGCCTTTACTTTAGCCTGGCCTTTAAAGTTCCTGTTTCTGTAATTTAACTTCATCTTCATTTTGGCTCTCTGTTCCCTGACGTTTTTACAGATTAATTCATTGCAWCCATGTATGTGCATGTTGACGTATATGGGTACACATATGTGTGCRTGCATGAGGCTCTGTTTTGGTGTGGTTACTCTTGTAACGACAAGCAAATCCACCAGGGAGAATGAAGGTCAGATCTCACGGTAAAAACACAAAACAGCAATCAGCTGTCATTAAACTGCTATCAGTCTGTGCCTAGAAGTCCAGCAGATTTACCCAGTGGGTTGTGATTATTAAGTTCAAGTACCAGTGAAAATCTATTAACAGAGCACAGTTAGGTACACAGGGGAAACAAGCAGTATCTTTCTTTTTCACACACACTCTTACCCTCCTATATGTAACAGATGCCTGTCTCCATCCTTACTGCTCTTGCCAACCTGGCTTCCCTCTTAAGGTATCCTAAGTCACAGGCAATATTTAGTCTCCAGAAATCTAATAATAATAATCTAATTTTTATATATATACATATGTATGTATACATATGTATGTATATTATATATATATGTAATCAGCCTAATTCAAAGCCAGCAGTAGAGGTGAGTTTGTTCTCCTGAGATTTAACCTCAATTTTGTATACCTGCAAGGTCTGAATAATTTAAGTGAACACCATATTATCTGGATTTTTTTCTAGTTCCCCCCTCTAGCGGATCTTTAAAGTTTCAGCCATCACTAGCATAACTATGTACAAGTAAAAATGCATGTCTGTTCCACTTCATGCAAATCACTGGGTGGAAAGTGCATGGAGAGACATATATTATGGAAGAACTGTAATTTTCAAAGGAAAACTGGGAAATGTCCATTATGCTGGAGCAAATTTATCGAAATAAAGCATTGCCTAAGTAATGTTTGAATAGTGTATAAATTAAACCATGAAAGTATCTAGTCACTCCATTTAATTGCTAAACTGTCTCAAGGGGTTTAGATTAGGTTAAGAAGGGGCCTTAAAAGGATCATATTATGTCTCAGGGGAAAACTGATAGCTARGAATATAGCAGCAATTTATTTTACACCTCACAGAAGAACAAAGTTTGGATAGAGATATGAAAAACAAACCATTCTTTACGTCTACAAGAAGATCTTAAAAGTCAAATATAGCATAGCTCTGCATTACCTGAAATGGTGAAAATTAGTTCTAATGTAAATCTCAGTTTTGCCTTTGCTCTCATTGGAGCAAAAGGCTCTGACTGAAACATTGGTCTGATGTTACTCGAAGTAGTGCTAGTCATAATTGTTTTGTTTTTAATGTACACCTGCTGTAGCAAAGGAAGAACTGGTTTTATTAATTACTAGGTAAAAAGATGATCTGTAGGCTTTTTGGCTATGCAGCCATCTGGTTCAAAAGAAGATAAAAAGTGGTGGACAATTATTGAAAAATGAAACCATTTCAAAAGATGCAGGTAACTTAAAATACAAAAATACAATGGTGGAAATGAAATGGAGAAATTTCTAGAAGTAGCCAGCTTGCCACAAGATGTATTTATTGTAATAGGCCTGAGAAAAATTTTAAAAGAGTCAAGAAATATCTTAGTGCATCTTACTTTAGTGCCTCTTTATGCACAGTGTTGAATCTGGTTGATATTTATAACAGGATGAGCTTACAAAGAAGCTCCACCAAATATATGTGTGGGTCCAGCCACTGTCAAGAGAACGTTTACTAATCAGTGGTCTCTACAGTCCAGTCCCAAGTGTGATTAAACTTAGAGGGCTAGATACCGGTTAGGCATCAGTAACAGCCTCTGACTTCAGTAAAAGTATCGCTCACTTATCCAGGCCATAATTCAACTCCAAAAGAATGCATAGCAAAAAATTTGTGCTTACTGTCTTTGAAAATCAGGGTGTAGCATGTGCATGTAGAACTATGGCTGCAGAGGGAAACATGGGAACAAATAAGCATCAGGCTGTAAAGCACTGTCTTCTTCGAATCCTATGACATGATTACTGAAATCTGTGAACAACCAAGATACGTTTCTTCAAATTTAAAAGCAGATACTAAGATTACAAAGAGTTTCTTTTCTACTGACTTGTGAAAAAAATGATATTCATGACATTTTATTCATGAGAAATGGTGTGAAATGTAAATGATAAAGTCCAGATGTCCTGCATACGTAAAGTAATGCAATCCTGTCAGAGCATGATGCTCTCCAACTCTAAAATAGCTGTTGAGCATTTCTGATCGTAAGTAATATGAATCATATTGTCCACATGTGCTTTATGTGTCTCAGAGTCTATTTTGCCTGATTGCTCTCTATTATTGATATCCTCTATGCTGGTGTGGTTGATCTAAGAGGTCTGGAGGTTCTCAAGGGCCTGTCTGAATGGGCTGCCCTACAATCTGAATGCAAGACCTGGATTCACCAGAAATCCCTTATATGTGATATTGTCTGAAGAAGTATCCTCCTTCCGCATAAGCTGGGTGTCATAGCAGGGTTTAGTAACTTCTTCTGCTTTTAAACCCACTGAGAAAAGGTATTTTATTGCCTGATTTCTGGAAAGCTGTATGATATAAGGGAACTTAAGATTTAATGTCGGAGTAAAGCACACAAGTTTCAAGAATCCCCGTATCAGCAAATTGGGTAAGTGTTCAAAGAAATCGTACAGATGGAAGATGGAAGTGTCACTGTGGTGTTACTCAGGGGTCTTCTGTAAAGCACATAGATCCCTATCAGTAGAGATGCACATTTATGAGAATTCTTGGAATTCCATCATTTCTGGTTGAAGTTTGTTCGGAGCTTATAAAATTCACAGCAGGACCTCTATAGTTCTAGAGCTCCATTGTGGTGAAAGGGCTCACTGCTCCAACAGATCCAGTGATGTAGGACATTTACAGAATGAATCACAGGAAAGATAAAGGAGAACATGGTTTCTCTGTCTAGCAGGAAAGTGAATACAGGAATGGAGATTATCTCATACAGAATTTCAGCATGACAGGGAAAGGGGGAGAGCGCCATGCAACTTGTGGTGAGGGTTGTGGTGTTAGTCATGCCCACTTCATTATATGCTTTTATCTCCTATCCCAAGCATTAAAGGATAAGGAGGAGGATGTTCTCACAGCTAAAGAGGCCTATACTGGGACTCAAAAATTCTGCCTCTAAATCTGCAACAGATTTACTGCGCAGCAACACGTATCATCTCTCTGTGCACCAGTGCCCTATTCACACATTAGAGATCATTAACCTTAACACACAAAGGCATTGCAAAGACAAGCTCAACAATATTTGTGAGATTGTTGAACACTGCAGCCATCAGCTCATGAGCACCTAATCAAAGCACATGTTCTGGTTTTCCAGATGACACCCCAGTTGAAGAATAACAGCTACAAGCCACCTCATCTAGGGAAGTGAATATAGTTCACACCGTATAGTAGAATATAGTTCACAGAAGGTTTTCAAGCTCTCAGAGTTTTGAAGAATGTGTCTCTATTGTTCATGTGCTTTCCTCTTTTCTCATACAATAGCTTTCAAGGTTTGATGGCTGGTAACAAACAATTGTATGTCACTTACTTCACATGATACAGGATTAATTCATGTTGTTTAAACGAGGTTTTCACTGCTTCCAAGATGCTCCTTCTTCCACCTTTCCACCTCTCAGAGCAATGTTTGCTTTTGTCAGGAGACAGAACCAAAGAATGAAAAAATAGATTATTTTGAAATAGATGGTATGTCAGAAGAGATTACTTACACAGTGCAGGAAGCATTGAGTCAAGAGACTGGAACTGTCAGCCCCACATCTACAGGAAAACCTTCAACAGTAATGCAAGTGGTAAGGCAAGTGGTAATTGCACATCCTGAGTTAAATTGCTTTGTGCATAGATGCCATGCATGCTCATTGGGAAGGATTAAAAGCAGGGCCATAGCTATAGGTAGTAAAATGGAAGTGACAGTGAGCAATTCAAATTGTTTTGTAATCTTTATGCTATATTTAACTACTAGAGGAATGTGGGTGATGAATTATCCACAGTTTTAAACTAGCTGAAGATTATTTAGCTGACTAGTTTTAAAGCCTATCTGGCCTACCTAAGTGTCTTCCAAAAATATGGATCAAAAGTAGAACCAATTTTTTGGAACGCTTTCTCCTTCATTCTTTCCTGGTTACTCTCCAGTTTGCTTGCTTAACAGATGCTATTCTAATTCCTTGCTGCTATATCCAATTACATTGACTGTAAGGCCAATATTGAACTTTAAAATGGCATAGATAGATTACCGCTTAGATTACTCGCAAGAGAGATTCCATTTCTAAAATCAACAGAGAATCAACAATGAATGAAGCAATTAAATTTTCTGTTGTCATTTTAGAGTGCAAAGKATTTCTTTTATATTAGCATTATTTCCAGTCTGTAGTCATTTCTTACTGTATTTACCACTTGTTCAGGCAAGGCTTCCTATTAAGATCCCTTTTAGACACAGGCTGTGAAAAATACTGATGAACCAGGCCCCAGATTAGGACGTTTGTCTAATCTGTGTAATAGTTCTCTTCTCTGGAATATGGAGCTATTAGATGAAAAAGGCGTCAGGTGTGATCTGCCATTGGCTTGTTTTTACAAAACAAATTTAATWGATTTTGCAAAATGGAACTTAGGCCTTCACTTCTCACTGTCTCTCTTTATCTTTTTTTCTTATTTTTTATTCAACAGAGATGGTAAAAAACTAGAACTTTTTTTTTTAATTATTGTTTTCCAAATCTGAAATGTGGCCATTTCAATAAAATGAAAGCTGAAATTAGACTCTCCCCACATTCCAATTTTCTGAAAGAAAAAAATACTACTCAGCTTTTGCAAAGGCTAGGCTACTTTCCAAGTCTTACAGAATATTAGAGACAGTTATCCAGACTGGTATCAAGACAAGTAAAAAGATTTCGCAGTAGACATCCTTGACCTATTACATAGTACAGGCCATCTTAACTGAGTAATGAATTATGAACCAATTCACCATTCAAAATCTAGCTGACTCTTGCACTTCCCATTCTTAAAGGTGTGATACCTCTGGTTCGTTCACAGCAATCTCTTTTACGAATGAGTCCTATTAGGAAACAATGCAAGCTATGACTAGCTATCTTTTCATGACTTCTCCAGCTGAAATAAGTARGATAAGGTAGTGTAATGGTGCCAGCCACTATTGTGAGCAATTAACTGCCACTGGTTTGGAAACTCGGTGCTTCTTCAAACAGAACCCGTATTTTGAATCTTCTCCCTTAACATAAATTAAAATGAATATATATTAAGAATTGTGCCTTCTAATTTTCCATATGGCCAGTTTTTATTCCAGAATATCTAATATTCATCAGAAGACAGGAAGCTGTTAAGATGTGCAGTACAATTTCAAAAGCATTGAAGTACTGTGCATCTGCATATTTAAACTTAAGAATCATGCAAGTACATGTTTTTACAATATGAATACTTTGGCCTCATTAAGCACAGTGGACAGAAACAGCCGCACAGCAGGTACAGATCCACTCACAGCCCTTCCCTAAACAAAAAGACACAGGGCAAACAAGGCAGGCAGCAGCTCTGAGGAAGGTCCTAGGGAGTCAGCCGTGCCTATAGGTCAGACCAGCGAAGGCAGCGTCTCTTGCCGTACACAAAACCCCCTTAGCCCTCCTAGTTGTCCAGGATTTGAGCAAAAATTACTCAGACATTCAAGCATCCGCTTGTGGTATCCTGTCTTACCTGATATAAGCACATTTTTGATTAAGTGATTAGCAAATACTTACACAGCTTTAGTCCTAAAATAGACTGAACTAGTACCTTTACTGCCATAAGAAAGACTGACATTGGTATGCTCACTTTACAGGGGGTAAGTGTTTGGATAGTGCAAAACAAAGTCTCTCTGTTTCTATGTCAGAGTATGAGTACCTGAATGCAGGCATACACAGGCTTTTGCAAGTGAGGTACAGCTGGCCTCATAGAGAATTGAATGTAATCTTAATATTTTATTTTTAAGTTTAGTTTTTCAAACTTAGATCTTAGATTAATTATCAAAAAGACTAACATAAAGAAAAGATACAGCCATCTTCATACATGTTGTTTTCTATGAAGTGTTTGTAAATCTGCAAGATCCTTTTTCCTTTTAATTTAGGTTGTACTTTTTGTGAAGGAACTAAGTTCAGTATTAGTTTTCATAACATGAAAAGCTTTGAGACTATGTGAAATAATTCATTTAGATCACAAAATTTAAACTTAGTGTCTTTTTAATATTTTGGTTAATATTCTTGATGCATTTTTCAAATTGTAAAATAACATAAATTGAAGTAGGGAATATACACAATATTTTTTACGGGCATTATCAAATACAACCTCTAGTTTAAGTTCTAATGGCTTTAATAATTTTATTGTCTATTGCCATTTTTGGACTTAATTACCTTTGTAAAGTAAATTAACTTTGAAACAGTCCTTAAAATACTGTTTATCTTCAGTGACTTCTTTATAATCTCAGAAGGGGCTAAGAAAAAGTGTTTTTTGCAAAATTTCAGCATTTTTTTTTCTAGTTGCATTCAAAAGTACAGAATTTTATTCTCTTGTCTTCATATGCTTTGGAAGGGATATAAATGTTGAAGATTATACCTTCTGCACTTTTGCTTATTTTTTCAAGGCAAATTACACTGGTGTTGAATGCTCAGTTTTTTAATAATGAGTATTCAAAATTCAAGATTTATTTAAATTGCACACCATGACAAACCGATGCAAAGCTCCTGGAAGTAGGAGTTCAATAATATTCAAACATTTCTCCCTATCATATGCATTTTTTTTCCATTTGAAAATTAAAGAACTCAGAAGAAATATAGCTGTATGAATTCACAGTGTCTGGCAATTTTATTGCTTTTGTTAAGTTGTTTGTGGAAACTTAATAATACATAAAATGAGCCAAATTCAACTCTCAGCCATATTGGTATTACTGCCAACAGACTATTTTTCTTTACCATTTTATTACTAACTCCATTCTTTCTTTTATGCAAAAGTAAGGGAAAGGATGGAGATCTCTCATTCTTTATCTTAAATAATTCCCTTAACTACTCTAAGCTACCAAAGCTCCCTTAATCTCAGAGTCCTGCTTGAAACATAATTACAACTGACACTTTGTCTAACTCCTGTTTTGAAGTGATGCAATGTATTTTTAAAAAATTTAAAAAATGCAAAAAATGCAGAAAAAGTATATAGAAAAACTTATAACATCTCACCAGTGAATGGCCCAAATTGTGTTAATCCTAATTGCCACAATGGAACTTCTGATAACAGATACCACCTTGTATAGATTTGCCCCATTAAAGCTATATAAAGTCTGCTAATGATAAATCAGTATAGCTGATATGTTTGATAATAGCTCGTGGAACAGAAAATTCAGTCCATGGTTCTAATGCAGACTAATGCTTCTGTAGTCTGTGGCAGGTGCAAACCATGAGTGGATTTTGAAGTCAGCCTCAGAAAAGGCCATTGCATGGCTTCCAGGAGATTGTCATTTATCCATGGACAAGATAAAGTGCTAGAGGGTAATACTAGAGAACAAAAATATCACACAGTTTTCCATTGATATTTCTGTCTTTTTTTTTCCCAACTTTTCCAAAATAGTGTCTCACCCACTGTATGGTCTCAGTGCTGTTCCACAAATTAACATTAATTTAGCTTAAATCAGTTATCATTAAATCAATAAACCTTCATCTTAACTAAAAGGTTTCGGCTTTTGCTGCTAATCCCATGTTTCATCTCAAAAGCACATCTCAATGGCAATTAAAATCCCTGTTCTGTTTTTAGGTGATAGTTACTAATGCCGTATGTTGGTTCTCATCTCATGCAGTTTTTCAGTACTGGTATTATCTCTTTAAATTCATGATTTACTGGTCAGACATCATGGATTTTTATGGTGAAATATAGAGTAATTCAGTACTGAAAAACTCCTTTCCTGAACAGTTTTCATGCAGCTTGTGTATGTAGCTGGCCCTTTTCCTCCCCTTAGTAATGCATGTTATCAACTCACCTGGTCCAGTTAGTAACGTTATATAGTATTGTCAGTGAACAAATGAAATTCCTGCTCAACCGTCTTCTGTAGTGGCATCTCACACCTTCCCCGATAAGGTGTCAGCCACACCTCTCACATTCATATTTTGCAGGTCCTTGATATAAAGTCTTTGTAACCTTCATGGGAAGAAGTAGTGTCTATGAAAACTCAACATAAAAAGAGCATCTCAGAGTAAGTTTACTTACTAGATCTTATTTAATGTGCTGATTAATTTTCTTATATTTTAGGTGATGCCAAACCAAGCCTTCTGGGATTGGCCTGTGGGAAAGCTTTCTAAGCAGAAGGATGAAGGCTTTCTTTTTTTCATAGCCACAGCCTATTAAAACCTTTTCTGAAATGCAAGTGCAGCAGTTTTATAGCTGTTATGCATCATGTCACCTTGTCATTTAGTGACACTAATTAGTACTGTTTCTGCTATGTCATGGATGTGTTTTGGGATGAGAACCGATGGCATCAGAGAGTTACATGCCTGACACATCAAAGCATTCTTTGTCTTATGATTTGACCATAGCAGAAGCAGGAACAGTGTCTTTATGGTTCAAATAAACTGACACATAAAATGTTAAGAATTTTCATTTTTCTTCTTTTTTGCAAGTCAGATATAAATATTAGCATGCAGTCATAGTTTTTCCATGTACCGTTCTTTACCGTATCATGTTAAAAGTTTTGAAATTCTCTCATTTTAAAAATTGTGAAAACAGACCAGCAGCCATTGAAATCAACAGGAATTTTGCCTTTGATTTTGAAAGAATGAGAATTAGGTCCTAAGAAATCAAAATGTACATTATTATTTGCTCCATTGGAGATGTTAAAATTTCATTGTTGGTTTTCAAAAGAAAATTAAATAATTTCTGATCATGAATTTAAAACACTTTGGCCAATTTATTTCATACATCAATGGGATGTACATCACTTCCTCCAGGCTCAAGAGCGGTGCATCCCTATGAGTAGGAAGTCAAGCAAAGGAGGTAGGAGACCTGCATGGATGAGCAAGGAGCTCCTGGCAAAACTCAACCAGAAGAAGGAAGTMTACAGAAAGTGRAAAGGSRGACRGRCCACKTGGGAGGAATATAGGAATGTTGTCAGAGKATGCAGGGATGCGATGAGGAAGGACAAGGCCCGTTTGGAATTAAATCTGGCAAGAGATGTCAAGGACAACAAGAAGGGCTTCTTCAAATACATCAGCAGTAAGAGGAAGACTAGGGAAAATGTGGGCCCTTTGCTGAATGGGGTGGGTGCCCTGGTGACGAAGGATACAGAGAAGGCAGAGTTACTGAATGCCTTCTTTGCTTCAGTCTTTACTGCTCAGGCCAGCCCTCAGGAACCCCAGATCCTGGAGGCAAGAGAGAAAGTCTGGAGAGAGGAAGACTTTCCCTTGGTGGAGGAGGAGTGGGTTAGAGATCATTTAGGCAAACTTGACACCCACAAATCCATGGGCCCTGATGGGATGCACCCACGAGTGCTGAGGGAGCTGGCGGACATTATTGCTAAGCCACTCTCCATCATCTTGGAAAGGTCATGGAGGACAGGAGAGGTGCCTGAAGACTGGAAGAAAGCCAGTGTCACCCCAGTCTTCCAAAAGGGCAAGAAGGAGGACCCAGGGAACTCCAGGCCAGTCAGCCTCACCTCCATCCCTGGAAAGGTGATGGAGCAGCTCATCCTGGAGGCCATCTCCAAGCATGTGGAGGACAAGAAGGTGATCAGGAGTAGTCAGCATGGCTTCMCCAAGGGGAAATCATGCCTAACCAATCTGATAGCCTTCTATGATGGAATGACTGGCTGGGTAGATGAGGGGAGAGCAGTGGATGTTGTCTCCCTTGACTTCAGCAAGGCTTTTGACACTGTCTCCCAGAATATCCTCATAGACAAGCTCAGGAAGTGTGGGCTAGATGAGTGGACAATGAGGTGGATTGAGAACTGGCTGAATGGCAGAGCTCAGAGAGTTGTGATCAGTGGCAAAGAGTCTAGTTGGAGGCCTGTAGCTAGCGGTGTCCCCCAGGGGTCAGTACTGGGTCCAGTCTTGTTCAGCTTATTTGTCAATGACCTGGATGAAGGAACAGAGTGCACCCTCAGCAAGTTTGCTGATGATACAAAACTGGGAGGAGTGGCTGATACACCAGAGGGCTGTGCTGCCGTTCAGAGAGAGCTGGACAGGCTGGAGAGGTGGGCGGAGAGGAACCTCATGRAGTTCAASAAAGGCAAGTGCAGGGTCCTGCMYCTGGGGAGAAATAACCCCAKGCACYAGRACAGGTTGGGGRTTGACCTGCTGRAAAGCAGCTCTGYRGAGAAGGACCTGGGAGTGCTGGTGGACACCAAGTTAACCATGAGGCAGCAATGTGCCCTTGTGGCCAAGAAGGCCACTGGTATCCTGGGGTGCATCAGGAAGAGTGTTGCCAGCATGTTGAGGGAGGTGATTCTCCCCCTCTCCTCAGCCCTGGTGAGGCCACATCTGGAGGACTGTGTCCAGTTCTGGGCTCCCCAGTACAAGAGGGATGTGGCACTACTGGAGCAAGTCCAGCGAAGGGCTACTGAGATGATTAGGGGACTGGAGCATCTCTCTTATGAGGAAAGGCTGAGAGAGCTGGGCCTGTTCAGCCTGGAGAAGAGAAGGCTGAGGGGGGATCTTATTAACGTGTACAAGTATCTGAAGGGAGGGTTTCGAGAGGATGAGACCAGACTCTTTTCAGTGGTGCCCAGCAACAGGACGCGAGGCAACGGGCACAAACACAGGAAGTTCCATCTGAACATGAGGAAAAACGTCTTCCCTGTGAGGGTGACAGAGCACTGGCACAGGTTGCCCAGAGAGGTAGTGGAGTCTCCTTCTCTGGAGATATTCAAAACCCCCCTGGATGCAATCCTGTGCAATGTGCTCTAGGTGACCCTGCTTGAGCAGGGGGGGTTGGACTAGATGATCTCCAGAGGTCCCTTCCAACCTCAGCGATTCTGTGATTCTGGGATGCTTGATAAAGGCAGCACTGATTTTACATTTCCTATCATTAAATGGAGCAGATATTAAATATTATCTAATTACTGTACTACATTGTATTATGCAAGTCACTTATGAAGGACAATATAGAACACATACTAATAAGCTTTACTTTTAATGTGATTCAGATTTAAAAATTAACAGTGAAAAGGATAGCCTGTTAGGTACCTTCTGGGAAAAAAAGTTGTTTTTTTTTTTCATTATTTTCCTTTTCTCCTTTTTGTTTGATTATGTTTTGAAATACCAATGTGTGGTTCATCCTTTTGCACTGGAAAAATAACAAGCTGGAAATATACACTGCAGTTTCCTACTGCTCATAGTCAGAACAGGTTGACAGATAGGAAAAAATTTCTGCAAAATGTGAGAAAGATTTGTTAAGCTTTGGTGAAAAGAAAAATATATTCGAAGCAAACTCACTGTGGACTTTGCGAGATATGATTTGTCATGTCATGCTGTCTTCTGAGAGCTGATGATTCAAACATTAAATGTGGGAAGAGGAAAGGAGGAAGCTGAGGCAACCACCAGAACTTTAGTCTTCTTTGTGAATCTAGTCTGGACAGGATAATATATTTCATGAACATTTTGTATTTCTTTTGTTTTGCACAAACTAAAGGCACTAGAAACTGCATCTCCCATCTAACATAAAAATYGATCAATTGTGGCAAGTAGCCCAAAAGTCAAGGAAGATACTTCCCTGAGTCATACATACTTCAGACAGATACTTCGAACATGGATAGTTCTGTATTTGAGTCAGCTGATGGCTTTATCGGAAAGAAATATCACCCCCCCCCCCCCAAAAAAAAAAAAAGTGGCTAATCTCTTTCCAACAAAATCTGACTTCTCATTTGATATTGGACACAGACACTATGCAAAAAGACAAGTCTCCTCAATTAGGAAATGAAGACTTTTCCCCAAGATGTTCATTGAAAACTCACAGTAATACCTTTAACCTAAGGACTTTCTATTTTTTCACCAAGGTCTGTTTCCCAGCAACAAGAAATACTTGCCTACAGAATAGCAGCCCTAAATCTACTGATAGATCACCCCCCTCTGATAGACAGGCTGTTTCTCTAAGAAACTGAATTTTTCCCTTCTGTGCAACATTGATCAGCCCTTCCTTTCTGCTAAGTAGGATAGGATTGAGCATCAAAGGCATAAACCTATGAAGGAGTCAGAGTACACCAGAGGCAGGATCCTCCGGACTTTTGCCCATGGGGTTTGCAAAGTTTGATCAAAAGCCAGAGAAATGGTTAAGGCCGCATATATATCAAATAATAAGTGTCTGTAGATTTTATCCTTCTTCCCTGCCCCCATACCTCTGTATTTCCAAACACACTGGAATAATTTCAACTGGTTCTGGAGGAGTGATAGGATGTTATATTAACGGAACAGAAAAAGAAAGCAAAATGGTTTTACCATCATCTTTTAACTCTTTGCCATGATATTAAGATGAAATAAATTCATATATTTACCATATTTCTTAAAAAAAACATATATTTATCTACCACATTAGAACAAATAGGAAATCATTATTCCTCTGTAACTCTTTTTAAGCACAGCAAAGGAAAACAAATTCCTTAAAGTAGAAGAAGGAATTGTCCAAAGAACATCTTATCCCCACCTTAAATAATGCTTATTCTGAATTCAACTCTATTTAAATTTCCACTTTTAAAAGTCACAGTATTAGGCAAAACATTATGAAAAAGTATGTCTTTACAATCAATACTGTCATTCTATCAACCGATTTGCAATCAGAGAAGAGACACTCTTCTTCAACTTTAAACTTTTGACCACAGTACGTTTACTCTTGGATTGCAAGAGATGACAACTCAAGCTGTTTTTCAAAAAAGCGTGGTTTCAAAGCTGCAGCATTTAAAAGCAAAATCTGAGTGGGACATAGAAAAAGTGCTTGTTAGCATCTAATTAATTTGAATGCCAAAATTCATTTAGGCACTGCTAATAATCGGGCCTTTATCCCCTGCTCCAGAAGCTGACAGAGAATATATCTGCCAGTGGTGTACAGAATAACAAGAAACTTGGGTCAAACCCTTCAGTAATGTTAATGTCAAAACACCAGAATTTCATTTCACCCCAGAACTTCATTAGAAAATTACTAGATTGCTGCAGTTTTTAGTAATAAGCAGATGGTGCAGAAGTTTGTTTACAAATCTGTGGATCACCTAGCCATCAACACTTTTCACAGAAGCACACTTAGGGACGATGTGACTATCAGGTTTCATAATTGAATAATTAAGATCAAAAATGTTCAATACACAGAACTCACAATTTAGGAAAATCCTTTTTTTTTTTTTTTCAAGATATGTGCAAGACAACCAGTGTTACAGATTACTTTATTTATTCTGTGCAGAAATTTACCCCCATAAATCCTTTCTCATGTATAGAGATATTTTGCTGAATAAAGTTTGATACATATTTCCAGAAGACTTAAGGTCCTCTCTTACTTCTGATAAAAGAATACTTTTTTTTTTCTTCGGTTAGATGTCCACAGTGTATAATTGAACCAAAGAGCCATCTTTATTAAAACTACCTTCATTGCAACTGAGCCTGTCTGTTGCAGGGTGGCCTGTGATCAGAGGAAGCTACGTACCATGCCCAGACTTAAATTCTTACAAGAATTAATTTTAGAAAACAGCGAACTGCTCCAAACTTCTGTGTATTGCAGACTGTAAACATAGGATGGGTCAATGAAACAAACAAAAACAACAACAGCAAAAACCCTCATCAAATAAGCTTCAGATAACTTTTCTGTAAGAAGCAGAGAGTGAAAGAACAGTAAATTGAATACTAGCTCCTGTATATAAGCAGAGCTTACAGATAAAAAGCACCCCTGCCGCTAATTTGGCTGATGACAGTTTATATCCCTGACAACAATCTGAACTTCTCTGCCTTGGTGTTTTCTGTGATTGTTGCTAGCAAGTGAAGCTGATGAATTAGTATCTCTAAGGCTAAGAAGCATTTGGGAGAAATGTCTGACCTATGCTAAAAGTGCAACTGTGAAAAACTGTGGGTACATGATATTTCAACATGTGAACTGGGTTGTGTGTGTGTGCATGTGTGTGCATATCTGTAGCGGTAAGTGTGTGTCTTTGGAGGGAACGTAAACAGACAGATACATACATTTAAAACATGTAATAGAGGAAATGTCACAAGACATTGACTTACTATCTACTCTCTTTTGAGGAATGTAGCTATATAACTCAATTGCTCTGAAAGTGTGCTTTTTCAGATGTTGCTTCTCTTGTTTCCTGTTTGGGTATCTTTTTTTCTGTTTATGTTGCTGCAACAACATAATTATTAATTTTGAATTATGCCATCATTGTAAAAGAAACATCAAAAGAAAGTAAAACACCATCTGCCAATTGCTTTTGCTCCTTTAATTGGTTTTACAATTATACATCAGAATGCTGAGGAGACACAAATTTCTGTTCCTAGAAATGCTGTTTGGTCTTGCCAAATTACAGTCTGTTAGTTAGTTGATTCCCCCACCACCACCACCTCAGATAACATGCAATTAAAGACCTTGTCTTTCACTTTCCTTAGGGAGTGTACATCCTTTTGTCTCTTGCTTGTTGCTTGCTCATCACCCTGTGGATTCTCATTAACCTTATGGACCACTCTAACACTCTAATTGTTGCTATTTTCCCCACCTTCTAAGGAAGATGATTTCTTTTTCACCCTAGAGAAATACTTTGTATTTTCTCTAACACTTTCTCTAAGCCCTCTGTTAATTTTGGAGCATTGCTTCAATTTATTAAGTTCATTTTTCATTTTAATGAACCCCAAAGTCTTTGAAATTCCCTCTCATTTTGATGTAGATGACTGTTCCATTTTTTAATAAAATGGTGAATAGGTGCAGAGACAAGACAGCATTGCTTCATTTGAGTTTGATAGCAAGTCATTGATATTTTTGTTTGACTCTATTTTTTCAACTAGTCATCCACCAATTTTCCAGCAATTTCATTTGTATCATAAATCCCCATGTTACACAAGATCCTTACTGCATTAAAAATTTATCTGATCAGTTAATTCCCTCTTATTATCTAAATCAGCTATTCTGTATCAGAAGACAATCAAATCGTTTGGACAGTATTTGTCCTGACAAATCCATGTTGGCTGTTTCTTATCACCTTGTTATTCTCTGGATTTTATAATTTAATAAGAAGAAACATTTAATTGTGTTGGAGTTGTCACTTGAGCTATGACAGGTACATCTGTTAGCTCTTTATCTATTTACCCCTCAGCACTATTCGTATTCTCCAGGACACAGGGCTAGTTTAAACACTCTGCAGCTTTAAGAGAAAGGCAATGTTTCTTCTTATTTTTTATTTATATTTGATAGGCTCTTAAAATAAATTATTTTAATGAGTTCAGGGGTTTTCTTTAAAACCACAGAGGTTGTAAATTTATTCTAGGGGCTTTTTTGCTTGCTTCTTTAATTAATAAAATATCTGCTATTTGCACTTACATAACTTCTGTCCAGAACCGAGCACTATGTATGGAGCGATGCATGTCAAAATCCACTCAGGTTGCCAGCATTCAAATGTGCGTGTGTTACACTGCCGTCAGTTTTGTCAGTCTCACTGAGATAGCAACCCTTCCTCTGAGGTCATCAGTTCAGAGTGCAGGAATTATTTAAGAACAGAATCACTGCAGGAAGTTTGGATTTTTTATTTCTGTAAAGTTTTTGATTCATATTTCCTCACATTGTCCACAAGACAACATGAAAGGTAGAAGAATATTCATACACAGGCGTGTGTTTGTTCCAAGAATGATTTTCTGTTTTAGTATTTGTTTATAACTTTGTCCATAACTTCTCTTGCCTCAGTCCATACGTGTATAGTACAGTATATATAAAAATTAAAAATTAATYAGATTTTTGTTGTTAGAAATCAAGAGCATTTCACAAAAGAGATTTGTTTGTTGCATGGATCATGCACTTCCAAAACGAATCTACCACCCACATTACTCTTAGCAGCACCCAAGAAACACTGCATGACTGAATATGCCAGAGAGACTTCTTTGAATGTTGAAACATCCAAGATTTAAGACCTGCATACTACTAGACCGTAACTAGAGATGAGGTTTGACAGTGTGCTGGTGGTTTGCACTCATTACGTGCATCTGAGGCCATCAGTGTTTTGTTTTTTTTTCTTTCAGTGTCTATCTGTCAAGTTGCAAGCATTGCTCCGTGTTCAAGCAAAAAGTATCTTTGTCACAGAGATTTGAAGTGACTGTGCAAAGGTAGACCACAATCACTCACTTTGCTATGCCGCTGTCATTGCCATCTTTACCTATCTGAATCATCAGGATTTACCCAGAAAGAAAATCCCTAAAGTTCAGGTTGGATCTTTTTCTATAAGCAAACTGAACAGCCAGGAAAGGATACTAGAGTGGGTGTACTGTTAATGTTTACATGGTATATGCGTCAAGAGGCTCTTGCGTGGCCCTAGAGTATGTTACGTATGATAGTAAAAAATTATGTGAAACATGAAAGAAAGTAGGGAGGAACGGGAGAAAAAAAAACATGTTGATTCTGGAGGTCTTGTCTTGTTGCATTAAAAATGTGTAGCAGAAACAAAGTACATAATGAACTGTATATAAATGGAAAGTTCCTCTTTTTTTTTTTTTTCCTGTCTTCATCTGTCAGTGTTCAGACCATCAACAGTTTTACTTTAATTAGAACCTGATAGGAAATGGAAGGGGGCTCCCATATCTTGCCCAATTTAATAAAAAGTCTGTTTTCTTTACTGCAGTAGTCTAGCCTTGTATGCCATTAATACTTTGCAGATGAGAGAAATATCCCCTTTTATCTTTTTTTTTTTTTTTTTAACTATGAGTAATACTGTGGAAAAACACTGAATCTCAGGCCTGTGAATTTTACCTTTTAAATAACAGTAATAAAATTCAGGTTACCTGAGTAACTCAATAAGCAATAAACAAATCGGTCCAAATATGTTAGGTGAACTTAGTGTCACACTGCATCTTTGAGTATTTTTGGTGGCTTAAAGAACCTAGAAGCTTCACTGAGGAGTAGGACAAGAAGCTTGGACATTATTAAATATTTAAGGGATTACTGAATCCCTTTATACTTAAATAATATTTATTCTTAAATATTATTAAATATTTAAAGGGATTATAGAAGAAAACTAAAACTTACGGAAAATGACTTTGTGAAAAATAAGACTGGGAAAAAGAGATAGTCTGGATCAGAGGAATGTATACCATGATGTTTACTGTCACACATTGTAGGAGTAAAAAGCTATACACATTTTCATTTGCTGTAAGAACATAACTAATTCACGAAACCCTCCGTTAGCTTCAGAGGAAATTTTAATTGTAGACCTCTAGCAAGAAGGATTCAGAAACAGTGTTCAAATTCATGTAGTGCATGTATTCTCTCTAGAGCAGGAATGTTAAGAAGGCTGGCCAAGAGCCAGCGATCTGAGTAAATGAATGTAATCTCTGAGATATCTGGATAGAGAACGTTATTAAAACTACCATCTTTGATATTGAAGAAGCACCATATGAAAGAATTTCATAGGGTTATCAGTTTAGAGATGAAAATGAATATTCAAATTGATAAAATGTAACAAAGTAAACAATGTAATAATGTAAAATGTAACAAAATATTAAAGTCTAATATTTGAAACCAGTTTTAATACGTTAAAGAATGCAAAAAGCTTCTTGTAATTAAAAGGAATTTGGATGCAAAGGCTGCTATTAACTTCATTCTTCGCAGAAAACTGAAGGACAAATACTTGGAATTCTTGGAAAAGCAGAACAAAATGAGAATTTAAACAAAAACAAACTTCTCCCATTTTGAAGAAAAAGCTGAATCGTACTCCTAGACACACTCATGGACAAGGGCTAAACAGTGATAAGAAGACTATTCGTGATTCATCTGTGCACAAACATCACAGCAAGATGTTACAGAAAGATACTCCATGCTGATGGCCAGAGATTTGAGTGTCTAAAATTAATTCAGGCTGACATGAAAGAATAACGTTTTTTTTCCCTCTCCCTCTCTCTTTTTCACTTTCTGTCTCACAAATGTGGAAGCCAAACCTTGAAGCTTAGGTTTAATAACCAGTAAGTAACCTAAGTACTGAGGTGTCTCTGAACGCAGTTCTCCTACCAGGTGAGCCCACCACTGCTTCATGCCTACAAGCCAAGCAGGAGAGGAGGCCAACCTGGCACATGCAAAGATCTTCCAGTCAAGACTGAGAGCTGCCTGCTGAGGTTAATCTACCAGTTACAGTTTTCATTGTAAAATGGAAAAAAAACGTAAGCAATTTAGGTTCTGTTAGATTAATTAACTGCCCCTGCTGGGCTTGCAGGAAGAGAGGCCACAGAGCCAGGAGCAAACACCAGATCAGCAGTCACGGATATTCATCCAGAGAGTAACTGGCTGAAAGATTCCTTCATCCAACAGTTATGGACCCTTCTAACCCTTAATTTTACAGCCGCAAAGCTTGAGGGATCGCATAGCTTTTTTTTTTTCCCAAGGGTATTTATTTCTCTTCAATATTTATCAGCTCCAAGTAGTCTTGTTATCCATATGAATGGCTAATCTTTTAAAAAATCCTGACAAATTCTTAAGCTTGATAACATTTTGTGACAATCTTTTCCACTTTTAGATCTACCATAGTAGAGTATATTTATCATTAAATCTACCACCTGATTATCACAGAAGTATGATGAGTTCTGAGGTCATTTCAAAAGAAATGGGGAGTGAAACTAAACACATGAACTAAATACTAATCCCAGTTTGGGCCATGACTTTCTGAACATCCTTGAGCATGTAACTTCATTGCTCTGTGTCTCTGTCTCTCCTCTAGCCCTCTTTGTCTCTCTTCTATAGACTGTTAGCTTTTCAGGTAATAGTATCCATTAGTATTAACAATTAGTATATATTTTTATGCTTTCTAGCAGAGGAAAGCCCTAATGTCTGCATCAGACTCTAGGGAAAAATCTAATAGAAATGGCTGATGATAACAGTTGTAGTAATAATATATGTACTCATCATAAAATTTACTAACCTTCTACTGCACTGACCTCTACAAAAGCTTCCACTAGATTTAACCATTTTTAAGTTAGAAATGCCATTATGTTCACTCTGTCTAGCCTACTGCTTAACACAGGCTATTTTCAGATAATTGTACACTACACCCACAAATTCTGGTTGTGTTYCATGAACAAGTACTTTCCTTGTTTCACTGAAACATCACTCTTGCCATTTACAAAATAGCAGCAGCCTCATATACTTGCTCAGTAAGAATGCTTTTGAATTGTTTATAAATATTTTTTGTTAATTTGAGATTAAGCTATATCATTCATTACTTGCGAGCATTTTAGATCATTTCAGATCAAGTATTACAATGTACATGCAAAGGCATCAAATCACAACTGTATTTCCAAATTAGATTACAAATTCTGCAAACACACATATGCACAGGTACTAAAATAAAGCTCAGACAGTAATGGGTTTACAGCAACCTAGACCAGAAACATATTTGCCTAATGATGAGCACAAACAGCGTTTCACAGGAGTTCTTTCATGATATTCTTGATATTCTGCCTGCTGCTGCTGCAAACAGAAATACTTAACATCATATGACTCCAGTGATTCTCAAGGATCAGAACAGAAAACTCGCACTGATTCCTGGGTATAACTTGGAAGGCAAGAATGGCTACTTTGCTAGAGTGCTGTCCATGATTTTCACCATGCCATCATTATTATTATTCATAGTAGTGGTAGTAAAGTAGGGCTGAAAAATTCAAAACAGTTCTGCAGCTATTTATCAGTTTGAAAAGACCTGCTCCAGACATTTCAAAGGGCTAATAAAATATAGGAAAACCCCAGCAATGCGTGGCTGGCTAGGAAAGATTTTTAACTACTGCCTTGTAATAACCTGCCAGAAAAAGGAGGGAGATTCTGACAACCTGCTGCTTCTCCTAGTCAGCTCCTTCCAGCCACTACAAAATCTCCTGCCATAAATGATATATTAGAGTGAAAAATAATACTTTTTAACTAAATATATTTACTAACAGACATATTTAAAAGTATGAGTAAGACAGATCCATTGCAGATGCCCCATGCTTCATTCCAATATCCTTTCCAAGTTTCAAAGTCAAATTCTGGAATTCGCTTCCCAAAGACATTTAAGTAAGCAAGAATAAATTTCTTGCGTGAAGTTTTTTATATATGTTGTRATGATCATAGAGATGAGAAACCAGATAAAAAGAAACTGCAAAGACGGTTTACCATAGTGGGGAATCAAATGATCAGGGAGGTGATGAAAGCACATAAAATRCAAATGACTGCTCTGGGGTGGTCGATCTGGAATCTGACTATATAGGCAGTGAGTTGCAACCTGATCTGACACAAACAATGCAATGATAGTCTGTTCCTTACTTGAAGCTAAATTAAAAATTCGTGGCAGTTTTCTTTTAGTCTTTCATAGACACTATTTACTTGTATTGCTTAACATTGGATGTCATTTATTTTAATGCTTTAACTATAGTTCTGCCTACCCCCATTTTACATTCCCAACCATAAAAAATCCTGCCACTATTGTACAAATACTGTAAAATACCTGGGTTTTCCTCTTTTAATTTGGAAATAATGTAAGCATCTGTATGACCATTGCAGAACCTTATATGATATATTCTGCTGTGATGAGATATTCTTATGAGTTTCTCAGTTCTTTCTAGGAAATAAGATACTGTGGAAGCTCCCTCTGACTGGTACTGACTCAGCCTCACTGAAGAAGAGTACAAGGATATGTGCATTCAAAAGCTACAGCATGATAGACTAGAGTATGCCTTGTGGAATCACTAGAAATATTTGGGTTTTAGCCCAATGGAACTGGTAAAAACATGCAACAAGCTTTACTATAATCAAAATAATTCCCCTATATGGTGACAACTTTAGATCACTTTGCTTTGATACCTTGCAACTGTGAGCACATTTATGTCAGGTTTAAGATCCTAGTTATCAATCCAAAGAACCAAATTGCTACTTACGGTTTCATGACTGGATGGCTGAACTCATCTTTCAGTCCTTTCCTTCTTAATCAGTGCCACAGGAAAGTCATTTAGAGCTACAATGTACTGGACGTACAATGAAGAGAGAAAAGGAGTCACCAGGATGCCCTGGTGACAAAGAATACAGAGAAGGCAGAATTGCTGAATGTCTCTTTGCTTCAGTCTTTCCTGCTCAGGCCAGCCCTCAGGAATCCCAGACCCTGGAGAMCACAGAGAAAGTCTGGAGGAAGGAAGACTTTCCCTTGGTCAAGGAGGATCGGGTTAGAGATCATTTAGGCAAACTGGACACCCACAAATCCATGGGCCCCGATGGGATGCACCCACGAGTGCTGAGGGAGCTGGCGGATGTCATTGCTAAGCCACTCTCCATCATCTTGGAAAGGTCATGGAGGACAGGAGAGGTGCCTGAGGACTGGAAGAAAGCCAGTGTCACCCCAGTCTTCCAAAAGGGCAAGAAGGAGGACCCAGGGAACTCCAGGCCAGTCAGCCTCACCCCCATCCCAGGAAAGGTGATGGAGCAGCTCATCCTGGAGGCCATCTCCAAGCATGTGGAGGACAAGAAGGAGATTGGGAGTAGTCAGCATGGCTTCACCAAGGGGAAATCATGCTTAACCAGTCTGATAGCCTTCTRTGACGGAATGACTGGCTGGGTAGATGAGGGGAGAGCAGTGGATGTTGTCTCCCTTGACTTCAGCAAGGCTTTTGACACTGTCTCCCAGAATATCCTCATAGACAAGCTCAGGAAGTGTGGGCTAGATGAGTGGACARTGAGGTGGATTGAGAACTGGCTGAAWGGCAGAGCTCAGAGAGTTGTGGTCAGTGGCAAAGAGTCTAGTTGGAGGCCTGTAGCTAGCGGTGTCCCCCAGGGGTCAGTACTGGGTCCAGTCTTGTTCAGCTTATTCGTCAATGACCTGGATGAAGGGACAGRGTGCACCCTCAGCAAGTTTGCTGATGATACAAAACTGGGAGGAGTGGCTGATACACCAGAGGGCTGTGCTGCCRTTCAGAGAGASCTGGACAGGCTGGAGAGGTGGGCRGAGAGGAACCTCATGAAGTTCAACAAAGGCAAGTGCAGGGTSCTGCACCTGSGGAGGAATAACCCCATGCACCAGKACAGGTTGGGGGTTGACCTGCTGGAAAGCAGCTCTGCRGAGAAGGACCTGGGAGTGCTGGTGGACACCAAGTTAASCATGAGGCAGCAAGGTGCCCTTGTGGCCAAGAAGGCCACTGGTATCCTGGGGTGCATCAGGAAGAGTGTTGCCAGCAGGTGGAGGGAGGTGATTCTCCCCCTCTCCTCAGCCCTGGTGAAGCCACATCTGGAGTACTGTGTCCAGTTCTGGGCTCCCCAGTACAAGAGGGATGTGGCACTACTGGAGCAAGTCCAGCGAAGGGCTACAAAGATGATTAGGGGACTGGAGCATCTCTCTTATGAGGAAAGGCTGAGAGAGCTGGGCCTGTTCAGCCTGGAGAAGAGAAGGCTGAGGGGGGATCTTATTAATGCACACAAGTATCTGAAGGGAGGGTGTAGAGAGGATGGGGCCAGACTCTTTTCAGTGGTGCCCAGCAACAGGACGCGAGGCAATGGGCACAAACTGAAACACAGGAAGGTCCATCTGAACATGAGGAAAAACTTCTTCCCTGTGAGGGTGACAGAGCTCTGGCACAGGTTGCCCCAAGAGGTTGTGGAGTCTCCTTCTCTGGAGATATTCAAAACCCCCCTGGATGCGATCCTGTGCAATGTGCTCTAGGTGACCCTGCTTGAGCAGGGGGGGTTGGACTAGATGATCTCCAGAGGTCCCTTCCAACCTCAGCGATTCTGTGATTCTGTGAATCTGGTCAGTCTGGGAAATGAAAAGTGTTCCACCCTACACTGCAGGCTTAAGAAATACGCAAATAAGAATAATTGCCTTCTGTGGATTTAAAAAAGGAAATGTGTTCTTTCTTTCTCCCTAGAGTTCTTCATTTTCCTACTTATTTATTTACTCTGCTGCAAAAAGCAGTTATATCACACCTGGAAGTTAAGGTGAATTTTATGTTTTATTTCTATTTCTGATATAGAAGGCTCCTTTAACTGGCTTCAGTTCCAGTCTCTCCTTCTGATTCTGAAAGATTTTCCCAAGCAAGGCTCACACCCATGTTTAAGACTATTATTATTATTTGTACTGCAATATTGTAGAATAGCATAGATGCTGAACTGGAAGCTCTTGTCAAACATGCTACAAACCCATATTGGTGCAAAAAGACCAAGACACAGCATGAGAATCACTGACATCTTCAGCAAGTTTGGGGATAATGGGGCATCGTTCTCTTATCCTTGTGCCTGCCTATATGGCTTTTGACATTAGTTTTGACTTTTCACCATCACTAGGCAAACTTGCTTCGTTTTGGTTGCTGAATCACCATAAATCACAACTGTTGGTGATTAGCTATTTTGGGGCAAATTACTTCACGTCTTTGTAACTCAGTGTCTCAATGTAATAGTTTCCTTTCTTTCTGAACACTTTCAGACCTAAATATAGTGGTATTATATAGTGTAAATAAATTTTTCTGCTCCACCATTATTAAGTAAGTGCTGACAGGTACTACTTTAGAATCATTGGTCACAAGCAAGAATCATCTGGTCACATACAAGAAATACTTCATAATAAAATCCTCCCATAACTAATGTTATCAAAAATTGAAGCAACACTGAATAAAAAATATTTTCTGCTTGTTGGAAGAAAAAAAAGAATACGTGAAATGAACTGATAAGTAACATTATTAATAGAAAACATCTGTTAAAAAAAATGTATACACAGTATTATTGCCCACTATATGCCCTGTCTTTTTTTTTTTTTTTCTATATAGCTTTCCACTCTACAGCTTGGAATTAATTTACTTACAAGGAGTTACTGAAATTTGTTCATCCAAATGCTTTTGATAGAACAGAGAGACCCTTTTGTTAACTTGAGGCCTTAATTTTTATTTGCACATAAAACTAGTTAAAAGAACACATTAAGGCTGTAAAACCAAGCTCTTGAAACCTGGGAAATAACAAATGGAATGCTGTGCTGCCACAGAAGCAGCTCTTCTTTGTATTTTTGTTTTAATGGATGAAATATGGTGGTCTTTCTAGATGTGTTCTGAGAAACTATTCAACTGCTTTCTCTGAGGGCTTTTTTTTTTTTTTTTTTTTTTGAATGTTTAGCCAGAGGTATTAATGGGATGCTGAGTATTTCAATCCAAATGCCCAAAGTATTGCAAAGTTTAAACAGTGAAAAGAAGGTCTTGCAATGGATCAAGCAATCTTAATGCTAATCTCTGCTTCATTAAATGGTTATGAAGAGCCTAATGTGTTTTGAAAGTAAAGTCAAAAGATTCATAATGGCACTTCACTGTCATCCAATAGTCTCCTCACAGCCATTAGTGAAGTATACTTCACATAATGCCTGCAAGTGAGGAAAATGCTGTTTCCCAGTGTAGGGCACTGGGACACAAAGGATTGTAGAGAAATTTTGTGTCAAAACTGGAAATAGAATCCAGATATCCTCACTCGGTGTTTTAGCCACAGGACACCATTCCGTTAATAAAAGCACAAGGCTAGAAAATCAAATACAAGATATAGAAAATCAAGCTGAGAAGCCTGAAAATAAATCTAAAATAATGAAAGTTAATAAAGACTTTGCAGCTTGTGTAAAAGAGGCTAAATGGAGCTTGGAGAGGAGAAGTGAAAGAATGGAGACTTGTAGGAAAGCTAAATATGTAGGATTGCTGACAATTCCTGCAAGTAAGGAGGAAGAAGTCCCAGTGGGATTCAGAGAAAAAAATTATGTGTTGATGAGGAAAATTGTTCTCGCTACAGGAAATACTGTCATAAGAACTCCCATCAGAGACTGAGGAAACAGAAACAAAGTCTAATAACTAAAGTAAAGGCAGCTGGATATATATGTCTCACTTGGGAATAGATCATGACCAATTACATGCACTCCAGGTACTTCTATTCAGGAAACCAATGTTCATGATACTGTTAATCTTCATTCTGCAGAGCTGTACAGTGAGAAATTGGGGAGGTGCCTCAAAAATGCTACTGTTCTAGCTCACAAAGAAAATAGTGTTTATTGACAAAAAACTCATAGCAAAATCACAAATCACTATCTGTAAGCTAGACCTCAGCCAAAACACTTCAGTGGAGGGCTTCACCACTCATTGGACACATGGCAAAATTACAATTGTGCCCATAATTAATGTAAATCAAACATAGTTCTGTTGTAGTCAGTGGAAATTCAGTGGTGAAAAAACTCTGTAAGAGAAGGTTTCAACTTATTTCAGGGTTTGCCATGGATGACCAGTCTGAAATTACACTTTTTGAGAATAATGGAAATTGTAACACCTAACCTGTAGTCCTCTTGCATCACTACAATATAATAAGAGTTAACTTTGAAAATAGAGACTATAAGGACATCTGAAACAGATTCATAAGCCTGACTTTTAAATCCCAAATTACTTCGCTTTATATGCCTTGCCGCAGAGAACTCTCCTTTGCCCAATATGGCAAAAAATTTGATAAAACACAGTTTAGAGAAAATAATATGTGATACAAGTGTATTTTTATATATTCCTCAGTTAAAGCAAAAAGATTTTTTCTCCTTTTGAAATAATTGAACCATTTGTTATTATGGGAACAATTTTATCCTCTTTCATGCAGGAAGAATTCAGTTAATTATGCACAATATCTTCCAGATAAAACCACAAGTGGCAAAGTATGGGGAGATGCTCCCAGCTCCACACACACACATTTGGTGCCAGTTACCAGCAGTCTGCATGCCTATGTCTCACACTCCAAAAGGGAGGATGTCAAGACTTGAAGATAAGGCCTCCTTGGGCCCCAGGACCTTGAGAAACAAAAGCCTCCTCTCACTGCTGGGGCAGTATTAATTACTGCRGTCTGGAATTACCTCCTCCTCCTCCTCAGGACCTTGAGAGACAGCACCTGCTTTCACTGCTGGGGCAGTGGTAATCATCATGGTCTGGAATTACCTCCTTCTTACCCCAGCTATGGGATCTCTCCTTGGAACCACCACTGCAAGAGCAAAGCAGTCATTCGCAGTCACCCAAACTCCTTTCTTCAGTGCTGAAGAGTGCGCAAGGCAGCTAGCCTGCCCTTGGGGGTGTTCAGCCACCCCCCACCCCATGACTGTGGGTGCRAACCTCATAACAACGACGGAGGAGAGTTGAAGMCTGCAGCAGCCAAGAGCCAGGGGCTGCGCCTGCGTGAAGAGAACTGCAACTGGCCTTGCRACTCCACCTCCACCTTCCCCTGAAGGGTATGAACAGGTTGCCCCGGAGGCCGTCTTGGGCTCTTCGCGGGTGACAGCGGGTCTGCCAACCCGGGGAACCCCTCGGGACGGGGATACACTCCCGCAGTTACTTCCCTGGGGTTGAGGGTACATTCGCCACTGAGGCAACGCGTGGATGAGATCAATCAGAATTGGTTTGCCTACTTCATTCATTTGGGTAGTTACAGTTGGTATAAAATAGCTAGCTTTCTCTGTTTACTAAGTAGTTACCGTTAGCACAACTTTTAGTGTAACTAGAAATAAGTGTTCTAGTTGAGCTGAATTTCTATTGATAAGAATTGTTGCTTTGTACCGTTATAGCTTGTGCAGTGAATTTTGATCTTTGAGACAAGTCATGGAGTCATGCAGTAAATCTCCTTCTCCCCCTCCTTCACACCACGCAACATCTAGGACTGTAAGGTAGTTGGTCGTCCTCCGACACAAAGCTTTAAACAACATTGAAGACAAAGTTTGTTCCATGAACAGCAAGATGAGCAAAGCCTGTATTTCAGAGGATTTGAGTGCATGTCCCTGCAGCCCACAAGATCCACGTTCCTTGTTCTCCATGTCTCCACAGACAGCCTCTCCTGCCCTGCACACCACTTTCTTCAGGGGAGAGTCAGTGGTGCCCTGTGTTCCCCAGGTAAAGCCATGGCAGGAGGTGGCACACACGGGGATGGCTCTAGGCTTTGCATGAGCTACCTGGTGGGCCGGTCGGTGAACTTACAGCCTTTACTTTGCCAGAGCACACAACTTGAAGGAACTTGATATTTCTGAGGTTTCTCTGCATAACACAATCACAGAAGTCTGATTTTCTTAGGAAATCAGGCTAGAAGCAACTTTGTGATAGGCAGCAGCAAGCATATAGTTTGGCTATGGAAACATAAAGATCAATCTTTGGAAACATCTTGAAGACGAGAGGATGCTTACCATCAGTGAGTTCCTAGTGGAGAGTGGGGTTCACATGACAAAAAATGCTGTGGTCAAAGGATTTCACATATTCTTAGTCTGGAATTGCTCTGTGAAGCTCTAGATTGCTGCTACCCATTTTGGCAAACTGCAGGTCTTTGCCAATGAAAGCTTGGCACTAACATAGGGACGTGGACAGAAGCAGACTGACGTTGGGCATTCGTACCCCTGCCAGCACAGATTTACATGGTCTGTGAGAGCAAATGGGAAAATCCTTTAGTTTTCACCTGCATGTGTCTGTGTTTATTGCCCTGCTCTATCCATATAGTCATACGTACCTGCTTGGCCCTTGCTGTTACTCAAGACTGTTTGAAATGTCACCCGGCCTTGCTGCTGAACAGCAATAAATACAGAGAAAATTTAATGAAAGGATGTAAGAAGGGAAATGCATGCCACATTTCTACATCTCTGCATTCAGTAGCAGTAAAGCAATAATACTGATATGCAAATACTTATATAGTATCTGAAATAATGTGCAAAAATAAACCATAGAAATTAAAAACACTGGGGAAATTGATTGTCTGTGCATCACAAAGGTTATTATATGGAAGAGAAGAAAAAAATAAATCATAAACATTATTTTATAAAGAATGAATATTTTAGGGTGATATACCAGAAATGGCCCCATGCTTCCTTTAGGATATTTTCAGATATTTATATATCTCTACCAGAATATTTTAAACACATCACTAAACCGCACAAGGTAGGTGATTTTGCAAAATGAAATTTTCTAATTTCATTTGCTAAATAAGTAATTTTACTGCCTATTTGATAAAGAAGCCAAGTTTTCAATTGTTTTACATAATGGATAGAAGCTGTTGACTACTCTGTAAATGAGATAGTGAGATTGCCTATTATTCAGGAGAGGCAATTTTTCAGAATCATTTTAACTTACATATTTGCCAGCTGAGCCTATCAAATTCACTCACAGAACAGCTTTCGGAAAGTTGCAGAAGGGAAACATATTTACCCACAGTGTCTATATAATGATTCATACAAAACCTGAACAGCTGTTCATGTCCCATATCTTATACACATACTAGGAGAGATTAAATTTGGAGCATTAAATTGCATACATTTTCATATAGGATGAAACAAAATGACAGATCTGTCCAAAGCTCCAAAGAAAACTTTTTTTTTCTTCCATTTTTCACTGTATGTGCAAACATTTCTCAAAAATTTATATTCAAAACATTTAAGTTAAATTAAAAGAATTCATAAAATATGTGACTTTGCCATTTGGTCTCAAAGTCTTTCGAGATTTCAGTATCATGAATGCCAACCTGAGCTTTAGCCTTTGACATATTTCCCTCAGATCAAATTCTGAATCTTAGTTTGAGATCACCATCTGAACATAATAGAAATATCTCTATAAATAAGTCTGCAAGATATACATGGTATTTTCAAGCAAAATTCAAATGAAACTTTTTCAGCACTACCCAGATGCAACTGCCAACAGAACCCATGATGGAAATGCTAAATAAATGAAGCCTATACTAAGAAAAAATCATTTACCTAAAAACATTAAAGTTACATTAACAATGTCTCTCTCAGCTACTTGGTGCTTTGTAAAGCTGTTGGGGTTATATTAGAACAATATAGAACTATTCAAGGGACCACAGTGACTTTGTTATAGATCTTGTGTTTACGAGCTATTTCTTTGCTTTGTCTTACATGCGGCCACTGAATGGTTTACAGCCATATTTCAAAACACTATACAAAGACAGATAGGTCTTCTACCATTTCAGAGCGAGGGAAAGAGAATGCAGAAAGTAAGATCACTGAAGTCCAAAACCTTTGGTCTTTTCACTATGTCTTATATAAAGTGTCTGTCTAGAGAGAACAATAGGTTTTGGAATGGTTATGTGCATATGTTCGTCTACATAAGGCAAGTTCACAGAACGCGCCTTAAACATTTGGAGAAGGCTGACAATGAAAGCTGGGGTAATATGAACCTCAGACTTATTTGTAGCATAGGCAGAGGTAAATTTATGACAGAAGAAACTGAATCTGTAAAAATATAGAATTCAACCACATGGAATCAATGATTTACCTACAATAGTAAAAATCCAACCATACCTAAAGAGCTTAATAATCCCAGTCTTCACTTACTGCGTAAACATTATCCTGAGAAAGAATGAAATGTTTTCCTATTGATATATGTCAGAAAAAGCAAACCATGCATGAAGTGCTCCCTCTTTCAGGGGACCTCTGTAGATCTGTGGATTAACAAGTGATAAATGATCCTCTTAATCCTAGTTCACTGATCTGAATAAAGCTCAGGGCAGGAAACACTGTCTTTGAGTTGTCAGACTTCTTCAGAGTGCTGTTCATGCACAAAAATTGATTGTCGGAGAATATTTTGTTCTATATAAATGTATGTATATCGTTGTCTTTAAATATATGTATGTATAAATATATGTATGTATATATTGTGTATTTAAGTAGTATATACATTTATTAGTATCTAACTTATAGTTTATAACGTTATGTTTTATATAATATTCTAAGTAGGCGACAAGCATAAGGGGCACTTATCTGAATTAATGAAGAAAGGATGGTGCAAAATAGGGCCAGGATTTTGTGGTACAGGATTTATAGAGCATAGCCAAGTTACAGGATGACTCTTTTCACTGTAATGCCAAGGTGTCTCACAGGAAGGAAGCCTCTCTCTCTTCCTTAGCTCCAAGAAGCAGGTCTACCAGATCTGTGAATGTATTTTTTTGGAAGGGAAATTAGGAATGAGAGAAGGCAAGCCTTGAGTTTTATAGTGAATACCGTAGAGGTTAGTGGTGACTATTCCTGCCAGCCATGAGTCTCTAATTCCTTCTTTGTCTCCCTCAGACACTTATAGTCAACCTACTGGTCCTGTTGACTTGCACTGTCATTGTCCATCATAACTACATGTTCACAGAGAGATAGATAATTTCTCAAGAAGTCAGAAGTTATTCTAGACATTTTGTTGTGCAAATAACAACAGCAAGCTTGAAATGCCTGCAATCTACCTTTCAGTAGATAACTAGCATAGAAAGCCTTGTGATGGGGAGTATTTTATACTGATTTCCTTTGCAGTTCTCATACATGGCAATTTTACAGTTTAAAGGCAATAAAAATGTTAATTCTGAAATTCCAGAGCTCTGCTGCTTTTTAAAGATGTACACAACTAGACCAACCCTCTGTAGTTAAACTAGACATAAAAAAAAAAAAAAGAGTAAGTTGTCTCTCTTTCTGTACAAAAGCTCAGAATGAATCAGCCACTCCAACACAAACAAAAAGACATGCAAATAACACATATWTTGCTACATAAGTCTTCCCTCACTCTGGAAAGAAAAGCCACTGAAGCCTGGAAGCTTGGGATGCATCCCAAACCACKGATGTTCCAGATGATCTTCACTAAGGCCTTAATGCTAATGGCTGGGGTGCACTCTTCCCCAAAACTTCAGCCTTTATTTCACATGCAGCTTCTTTATGGTGACGCATGTGGGGAAATGATATATGGAGGGAAAATGGAGTCCCTCCACATACTCACCTCTAGCATTTGTGGAAAATTCATGGCCTTCTTTGCTCATGCATGGAATTGCCATTATGTCTAAACCTGCATCCTGTTGGTATTCAGTATGCTGCCACCTAGATTCTGTAGGCTGTGGAAGTCTAACAAGAAAGGAGAGAGGAAGAGACTCTAAACCTATTCAAAATATTTACATTTACTGTAGATCCATATCAGTTAAATAATTCAATGCAAGACTGGAAGGTTTTCAGAACTCTGGATGCTTCTCTGAAATGAAGCTGATTTTCTCTTTTTATTTTTTAATTTGTTCAACATACTTAGATTTGAGATATGAAACAGTAATTCCAGATTTCTATGGGAAATAGCTATTTTCATTATGATGCTTAAGTATGCAGGCTACATAGTATGTCAATTTCCCATGTGTTGCCTCTTTCTTATATATACTGTGAGCTCTTTGGGAAAGCTGCTGCATCCATTTCTGCATTTGTATATTGCTTAGTAAAATGGAGCTCCAACTGGATCTAGACATAATTTAGAAGAAAGACCTAATAACCATATACAGGATATGCTAATAAAAATGATAAGTCAGTATCAACTATGTTAACTGAATACTGAGTATATAATAGAGGTGTTTATTTCTATCTCATTTATCTGTTTATTGACACCAATATTGCACAAGAGTGTACAGAACTCTTATAACCCAATGAAGAAAGAATGTAACATCAGTTGACTAAGCAAACAATATAGAGCTAGTCTAACTAGCTAGTTTGAGTACARTATGTAGTAATTAGAACTTAAAAAAAATAGCTTGCAGTATTTTTAAATAAAGATTTACTAAGTATTTTCTGTGTCCTTCTCTTAGTACTAACAGTTTATTCTTTATATTTAATGTTGTGATATATTCACAGATGTAATACACTGCATTTTGGAAGTCTCATTCCACAAAAAATGCACAACAGCAACTTAAATAAAGAATGACATATATTTTGTAATACAATTTCCTTACTTATATAGAGCTGTGTGTGCTTACAGGTTTACATTTAATTTGAAAAAAATCACTGATGTGTCATCTTTTCTATAGATTAATGAGAATTTACTATCTTCCTTATAGTACTCATTAAACATGTTCAGATTGCTGCATGATGTTCAGTATTTGTGTACTAATATATTAAAGTGGTATAATCCATCCATTCATTAGGATTAAGGCACAGATATCAAGGAAGTACTTTTTTTTATTACTTTCAACAAGCTTTTTGTATATGCAGATGCATTACTGCCTGACTGGCTTTCAAATCTTCTAGCATAAATGTCTTCTCATAGTTCAGAGCTCTCAGCTTATTTTAGTAGACCTTCAAAAAGAAGATGTGGCCTTTTTTACAAACTGGTTCTTTCCAGTCTTCTTTTTGTGTCCGCAAGGCTCACTTACTCCATGCTGTAGTAAAAAAATCTTAGTGTGTGAATTTGGGGTTCAGGGTAATATAAGTTGATCTAATTACGTTTGTATTCTTCTCTCATTCATCATTTACAGCTGAGTTCAGCTTAGGTCTAACAGTTCATAAGAAACTTTTGTATTCATTCAGATAAACAGATCATCCTGAGGGCTTGGTTCCCAGGACAGGGAACCTGGCCTGTTGAAGCACCAGGGAGTGTGTTTAGCTCGCCCTCTTTGTTGCACCGCAACTTTTGGAGGTCTAGGCTGCAGGTAGGGAGAGAAAGCTCAGCAGTACAGAACTAAGTGAGAAGAAGAGAGCATTTCTGGTCCCATATAGAAAATAGCTTGATGGACCAGAAAGTGGCTTACTAGTGTATCTCTTGTGGATTATGTTATCCCAGGAAGTTCTAGCAAACAGTTAAGAAAATGTTTTATCTATACGCTGCTTCTACTTTAATAAATAAGAGCTGTTTAATGACACCTGTAGGGAAGGAAACAAAGTTTGGGCATAGATCCCATCGCATTACCTTTAGTAAATGAATCTAGGCTTAAGTCTACAGCTCAAATGGCTGAGACAAATGGCTCAAACCACTTGCACTGATAATTTGTATTAGCATAAAGCCAAACTGTCATGGACTGCAGCCTAACTAGAAACACCGAATACATGAATGATATCTGACTACATATGCCCAGCTCCWTCTGACTAGATTAATCTAATATGTGCTGGATGTCATAGAAGTAGATGAACTTTGTCACACAGCTGTTGATGAGCTAACATTTTTTGTCTGTGGAACAGGGTCCACTGTCTACTAGCTCAGCCCATCTTGCTAGGTAAATGAATTTGTAGGTCGTATGCCACTGAGTGGTGTGGTTCAGCTGTGATGGATATCCGCATCCTCCTGTACCTCCTTCCCCAGAGGTGGAGAGACCATCACCTCAGTGGGGACAACTAGGAGCACATGTATCCCTGAAAGGAGAGGCGTCCTCACGGGCTCCAGCCCTGAGATCAGGTCGCCACAGGAATACACTGAAGACGGCAGCGAGTTTCTGAGAGAGATCCTGTGGCGAAGTACGTGGCAAGAGTCACCTCTGCCTCGCAGCAAGGGGGTACTGGGAGGATAAGAACAGGCCRAAAGCAAGGAGGAACTTCTAGAGCTGGAAAATAGACTATGGCACAAAGAGTGGGGAAAACATAGACACAGTTTGCCTTCTCACTAATTAGAGAACCACTATTACTGATGCTGATATCCAGAGTTTTATCTGTTTTTCTTAAGCAACCTGTGACCACCATCCATCCATAGTGAAGGTGAAACCTTCGACTTGCTCAAAACAGGAGTCAATCAATGAAAAATCTGATCTCTCTCTTGTTTGATCATTAAGTTATATGATATAATTTCCTCTTTCTGATTAGATGATCAAACACATTGTAAAAAGGACACTAAGAAATAACAATTACCATGAACTTCAGGGATGAAATTTCTGACAAATAACCTTTGGATTATTCAGGGTTTACCTCTGTTAGTCAGTCTGATATAAAATTGCAGTACTTGATACAGATTGGTTAATGTGTGCATTTAAATAGAGGCTGAAAGTACTTATTTCCCCTTCCTTGACAGAAAGATCAGAATTAAACCTTCTGTATCTTGAAAACACAAAATCTTTCTAAAGCAACCAGAGATCTGATGATTAGTGAAAAACAAATATTTGTAATGATAATAAACACAGGCATGAAAAACAGAACAGGATTTAGCATATAAATTAGAGATGTACAAAGTCAAATGGATATACAATGCATATACAATGTGACAGCATTATTTTTCAGTGCTGCTTTTTTCTAGACTTGTCCTTCCTGAGAGATTCTCAGAGCTATATTAACCAGTTACTGAAAAAAACACAGATGCTTTATCAAAAATGTAGCTGCCAGCCCATTTCTCTGGTTATAAACAAAGTGATTCTCAGTGGAAGAAGCTTGGAAAAGACACTTTATGGTAACTGGCTCATCTGTAACAGAAACAATTGTTGCATTACTGAGAAAATTTATTAAAAATGAGGGAGAAAATGAAACAACAGGTGTCAAAATATCAGAGAGCACTTAAAGCACCATTAACTTGCACACATTTTGCAAGAATGATATAAAAACAATCAGCAAGAAACCTCTGAGGACTATAAAGATATATTTTGCATATTTTATAGGAAGATGATATAGAAAAAGCAAAAGGACAATTTGAACTAAGAGAGGAGATCTGTTTAAGGGAGTAGCTGTGGGAGGTTGTGGGTAGCTGCTCAACGCAGCACACACAAATTATTTATCTGGGTAACAATACACTGCTAAAAATGTTTGAATGTAAAAACTCAGTAATGTCTCAAAACACTCATAAGCTTTAGTGGCGATAAACCACTTACTTAGCAAAGTTTGAGAAAATGCTGTGCAGGCAGATGGTGAATATGTGCCTAAAGTCTATCCCAAAGCTGCAAATACTGCCATCTGCTCCTGCGCTGATCTGTTTTTCTCTTCAGTGGTATTGTTTAGAGCTAGGGATCAAATATCCACAACATGGCTGTTTCATGCTCACGACTCAGTAATGGGTTTTTCTTTCTCTATCATCTAGTTCAGATTTACTTGCATCACTGGACCATGAGCCATGATGGCAGTGGAGAACACCATGACAGAGCTCAGGACTAGCACATGGGGGCAAAGATCTTTCCACTCCCCCAGTCTTCAGCCAAGTATGTGCCAGACTGGTTTTCTGAGCATATCTGGGGGTGGCCCTCAAGCTATTCTTAATTACACCAGCTGTCAGGGTCCCAGAAGACTGATTTAACAGGCAGGGATCAGTAGGGCATGATGAAAGCCTGACCAAAACTCCCTCTGTCTGTGATAGCCCTCATCTCACAAAGGTGGGATGGGAGTGCTTATGCTACTTGCACAGCCACAGAATGATTATACACTGGGGAGATCTTCACATCATCACCTACTCCAGCCCTTTTGGATAAGTACCTACCAGTTAAAAAACTGGCAAAGTCAGCAAACAGTTGATTCAGGGCTGTAACTGTAAAAAAAAAAAAATAATAAAAAAAAATATATATATGTATATGTGTATATATATATATGTATATATATATATACACACACATACACACACACACATATACATACATGCATACATACATACATATAAAATTAATACACTAATGCTTGTACTTAATTTGGGGTTAAACCCTGAAATATTTCTAAAGAAAAAATTCTTGAAAGATCAGAGCTGTAAAATATAAGTGAAAATATGATTAAGGAAGAACTTTCAGGATATAACCCTGAACAGAAGTTAAAAGATTTATGAGGACATAGATGGTTAAATTGCGATTGCTTTAGCATGCAAAAACTTGTAATACAAAACATGTGTTATAGACTTACTTATCCAACAGTGTTTAGTTTGTTCGTTCATCTGTGCTTTCTATGTATGTTTGTATTTATATCTGCTTAACAGTTTCTATCTTTGTCAGTGCTGTTATTACCTCAATATTTGTGCAGCCCCTAGAGTAATTGCTGGGTACTTGACTGCTGAAAAGCACGCTAAGGGAAAATCGAATACCATGCTACAACTAACTTCTTGAAAGGTAGTTACAAATGTGACAAAATCAAATGCTTCTTTGAAGAACCGAACAAGGGAAAACTGCCCCAAATTGCAGGTTTGGCAGATCAGGTTGGACAGTGGGAAAAACTTTTTCACAAGGAGGGTCATTCAGCTTTGGAACAGGCAGCCTAGAAAAGGTTGTGAGATGTCCATTGCCAGAGGTTTTCAAGCAGAAAACTAGGACTGGTCTGACCTAGGGCTGGAATCAGCTCTGTTTGGCTTGGGTTGGATGTGAGGTCTCCGGAGGTCCCATCTTGCCAGATGTTCTGTGGTTATGTTCAGCATCAAGCACCTCACATTCCTAGACTAGCATTGCCCTATCTCTGCCTAGGGTATTTCAGGTACGGAAAGATTGTTGTGATAATCAGTTCACTTGCTGGACATGCACAGACTGACTTTACAGAATATGGCCAGTAGATGCAGTGCTTATATTTCCCAATACTGGAGCTGTGATACTTTGAGTTAAAGAGAGAGAAAAAAAAAAGTAAAATATTGATTTTAGATATTTCAATCACAAAATGGACCACAGACCACAATAGAATGATTCAAGTTGAATTTCTCCTAGAAAATAAAAATAAATAAATAAATAAATAAAACAACAGCTGTTCCCATCAACCATTCATATTGGTAAGTTTGCTGCATTTTGGGCCAGGTCACAAATATTGTGTGCTACTTAGAAGCTAATAAAATATATTCCAAGAATAACTCATTTATAAAACCTTGAAAGAACAAGACTCATAGATTCACACAATACATGTTATAAGTCAGGTATATATTCAGAACACATATTTTAACATCCCTAAGAAATGTATGTATAAATGGACATCTACATGTTTGATAGTTTAAGGATTGCCATAACAAAATGCACTCTGCATCTGAATTTGCAAAACTATTCACATCTGTTGTTATATGACCAGCTTTTAAAGCTAGTTATAAACAGATTATTTCTTCAGTAGACTCTTTGTAATTGGCTGTTGGGGGAATTCAAACTATTACTACTACAGCACATTAACAGTAGGGAAATAGTCATGAAACTGTCYTCTTCATTAAAAATGACTATCTTGGTAGTACATGTTAAAAAAAAGTAGGTGTGCTTAGAAAAGAAAAAAAATGCCTTCTGGGAAGACAGTTCTCATTTTTCTGTSCCCTTCCCTTCCTTTCCCTTTTGTGACAAAATTTGGTGTATTTTCCAGGTCACATTTTATTCAAATAAAACTGTATCTTTATTTTACAAGGCAGTGTTGATAACTACTAACTTAAAATGGAAATATTAATTTAAACTTAAGTGTCTGTCAAGACACAGTACAACACAGCAGCAGAAGCAAGCAGAAGAAATAGCAGGCAGAAAAAATAAAAGCTTTATGAGTATCTACTGGTTATTATGCAGCATTGTATCATCATAGATTTCATTTAAAAATATGAATACTTCTGAATATCCCAAATAAACTAAAAAACATACTAAATAAATTTAGTTTTGACAACTCAGCATCATCTTTCACAGTCAACCTTATAGTGATTTAGTCCAATTCACTATTTATTTACACTGATATTCTCAAATTGCTTTAACTGAACCTTTGTATGACAACCAAAACATGACAAATTTGGGAAATGACTTCTTGGTCCTTTTCACCTGCTGATGCAACAAGACAGCTGCAGCAGCAACAAAAACAACAAGAATGAGGAACATAAATTGGAACATTAAATGAGTATCTAGTCACGCACTTTGCAGGGTAAATAACTTTATTGCCACTCTGCCCTATCTCATCTCTCATGACTATACTATAAATGTATTTGACTGTATAAATATTCTGTAGCTCAGAGCTTGACAGCTTGCTATGCATGCTGTTAGTTTTAAAACAACATGAAAGTATGTGTTGTTCGAGTACATTCCCAATGCCATCCAAAGATCAACAAAAAATGCCTAGTGCAGCCATGGTTGGATAGTGCATTTAACCCCAGCTTTTACCTGCGGGAAGAAAAACCCTCCTCACCTTTCCAGAAAAAACATGCTCTTGAAGCAGATCTCCGAAAACTGGCAACATGGCTAGGAGACTGAGTTCACTGCTGTTCATTGCTGCAGGAAACAAGTTTCCTTTCACATTTTCAGTCTGCTTTTCCTTTTCATTCCTTCCTCTAACAGGATTTTTGCAAAGAAAGTGACCTGTAGTGACCAGTGCCAAAATAAAAGAGACTGGGACAGCTAGTTGCTGTTTTCTAGAGAATCTTCTAAATGGTTTTGAGCAATAGGCAGAGAGGAATCGAGATAAACTATGACTTAAGTAAAGCAGTGTGGTTCAAGTAGCCATTTCTGATAGTTCACATCACCAGTAAATTATGTACATCTTCTTACCTCCCTCCCAAATTCTGGTTTGTATATCTAGCTATCTCTTTTCATTCTTACAGCTTACAGGCTTGAACTTATTGATCACTTATGTTTGGACCCAAACCCTGCCCAAAACCTTCACGAGGATATATATATATATATATATATATATATATATATATATACACACACACACACACACATATATATGTGTGTGTGTGTGTGTATTTACTTTTGTGTAACTAAGTCAGTTCCAAGGGAGGATTTTTTGCAGGATATGTTACTTGTTCAATTGCTAGGGTCCTATTTTGATATTCCAATAATACCTCACCTACTACAGAATACAGGAATCTTTATTGTAATTATCAGGTCACAAGGTATGACACCAATAGTTGTTATAGAAGTACGTTCATGAGAGTTTCATGACTCTGAATGGAGTGTTTCTATGTTTTTCAGTAAATAGTGGGGTGGAATAGAGGGACACAAGAAAATGAATTTCATGGGAAACTATAATTATCTGATTTTGGTAATATGTACAGCTTTAAACATTTTCATAAGATTTTGAAAGGAAACAGGAAAATGGGATAAAAAAGCCTCATGGATTTTACCAAAACTATCACTTCAACTTGGTATCTGTCTTTGGTTTGCCAAAGAGAGTTAACTTACAAACTAACTTCTGTTTCTATGCAAGTGAAATAGTCAATTTGAGCTGATCTTCAACAAAGCCTTTGTTAAAGTGCCACCTGGAAGTTATCAGACAAATTTTGGAAGACTAGGGATTAGAAAAACAATTATGGAGTTGACCAAGAAAAGACAATAGGGATAAATCATTATACTGTGTTAAAATAAGAACTGTGGATGCAGAGGGGAAATCCTCAAAACTTGGGGATGATCTTGCCTGATATTTTTGTGACCTCCTTTATCCCACAAAGGCTTTATGCTACTTTTGTTTGTGTCTCAGTTCAAGAAAGGAACAGTAAAAAAAGCTGCCTTAGACATTTGTATCAATTGTTTTAGAAGACTGAATCTTCTGAGAACAGAACTTGAGATGTAGGTAAGGAGAGTGGGAAGGGGAACCTAAATATGGAAAACCTAGTTTATCTCCAGCAACATAAAAAACAAATTTTCCAACTAGTGTAGGAGACAAGATACTGAAAAAGGAGGCAGGCACCAGCTAATTAGACAGAATTAGAAATTCTGAAATTTAGAATTAGAAAGAAGAAAAGGTTGGGTGAACAGAAGTCAGCTGCCATTTTAGAATGACATTTCCAAGCAATTTGAATTGAAAAATGATGCATTGTTTTCATGGAAGAAGTTTGGCCTGTCAAAGTCTTCAGCTCTGGCTGTGGGAAAGTCATCTGAAAAATTAAGAAACAGTAAAAAGGAAAAAAAAAAGTCCCTTTTTCCAGAGGCAGAATTAATGTGAGATAAGGCATAGTTAACTGAACAGTCAAAAAGGCTAACTGTTCTGAACCTAATCCCTGGAAGTGAGCCAAGTATGGTAAACAAGACCGGTATTAGGGAGCATCTCTAATGGTCATAATATAATTAGATTCAAAATATGCATGAGGGGAAGACTAAAGGAAGTAATATAAAAGCATCACAGCTTCAAAAAAAGCAAATGGTGAGGGACTGCAGTGTGATTTAGAGCAATATGATTAAAATTCTGTGATGTGTGGAAACTCCACTGGTGGAGGAGGGGGTGGTTTAAGAGGCAGGTTTAAAAAAAAAAAAAAAAAAAGATATTGCAATTAAAAGATATCCCAGTAAAGACCAACCATGTGAAAAAGCATCAGAGTCCACTGCAGTTAAATAGCTACATAAATAATAGCACACGTGATAAACAGAAAATTCTTAAGAGCATAAACAATTTGGAAAGGAAAAATGACTGAGAAAACTATAAAAATAAGAAATAAATAAGAAATTGGCTAAGGTATTCCCATTTCTACAGAAAAATTTACAGTAGCTGATAAAGGTACTCAAAATTAAACAATTAAAGTGGAATAGAAAACAACAGTGATGATCAGAAGCTTATAAATGCCATTGATATATTAACTTATTTTAATGTTTTACTTAAAATGTTTGTCAACCCTGCGCTTGTTAAAATAGTTTCTAGGAATTCAAAATGGACAAGCACAAGGAAAAAATGAAAGAAAAAAACCACTGAATTCTATGAGCTCACTAGTCAGCTAGAACTTCATTTTAAAACAGATGTTCTATGAAAGTTCTGAATTCTTGCCCCCAAAAAACAATGAGCTTGGGGTGATAGCACTGATAAAAATGACCTGGAAAAAAAAAAAGAAAGAAGAGGGAGGGAAAGAATATATTACTATTTCTCCTTGATGTATAAAGATATCTTTCAAGGTTCACTTTTTTTTTTTTTAAGTAATCTTTTATAAGTTTTTTTTTGAACTTTTTCCAAAGTTCACTATACAATTTAACTAGGCACTGTTAAATTAGGTCTTCATTAATTTTTTCTGAGAAGTTCATAGTGTTCAAAAATGAGCACTATGAGTTTTCTCAGTCTGGTGCTAAAAGGACACAATTAGCAAATCTCTTATCAAAGACATTTTTCTCTCAGCTGCTGTATTTGTCAAAAACAGGAACACAAAATATCAACAAAAAGACTGACTGAAAAAGTTTGAATAAAATCATTTCCTTCCTCAACCATTTTCTCTTATCCTCTGTCATCAACATATTAAGCCCACCAATGTTAAGATTTTTTCTAAGTCCAAGATGTTAAGGAGAACAAGGTAGATGTACAATGTATGATGTAAAATAAAAATGATAATGCACTCTTAAAGTGCCTTATATCTAACAAAGGAACACATCAAAATAGTTTTCAGAAGATTAAAGCAAATAACAAACCATGACACCTGGGAAATACAGTTAGATAGCATTTTGAAAATTGCAATTCTGATTTTCAATGAAAGGAACAGATAAAAAATAATAATTATCCAGTAAAAAATTGAAATATCCTCCCTGAAATTTCATTCATCCAGACTTACGATGCCAAGTGAAATCATTGCTAAATGTGTTTATGCCAGGGAAACAAACGGGACACAGTCCCACAGTAAAATTCTCCCTTAAAGTGGTGTAACACTTGTTAGGGAGAGTCTGTAGAACAGAGTAGACAATGATTTGAAAAATAGAYGAGGCCAGCTCAGAAACAGTCTGCCAAGACAATTCAGGCAGGTTCACTTCACACAAATAATGCTTAAGATACGGTATGTAAATTGCCAAGTAATGCTCCCAGAGTATATAATAAAATAGCATTTAGGAGTTGCTGGATTTATTTCTGTAAAGGTATAAAAGACTGTAAGATATAGTGAGAACAGCAATGAGGTGATGTGGACAATTTTTGATAAACCATTTGATAGGCCAGATTTATGGAGCCTAGACCATATGGCCATTCACCAGGGTTTAAATTCTTTATGTCCTCAGGACTTTTAATTTTCTGAGATGAATGTAAGTATGGCTAGCTTAGTAAAAATTGCTGTTGAATACCATAACACTTGCTATAAAGCACACAGAGCCCTTTAAGTGCATATTCAGTGCTGCAGATGGCACTGTTAATTTCTGTTATTGGCTCCAAGTCAGGGCAGGAGGTGTTCCTGCCTCACTGCCTTCCCATAATATAAAAAATGATGCTTGGTTGCTCTCCCAATTACATCTTTTGTAAGTGTTTGTCTAAAGCAGCAGAAAAGGACTTTATGAATGAAAAAAACTTATTCAAAAATTCAAATAAAGATTTACACTATCCCTGTGTGTTTCATTTAAAATAAATGCCATTTAGGTGTTATGTTTTGTTTATGCTTTTCATATTTGTTTCACTGAAATGGCCTTTAGCATCTCCATGCTGTTCCACACGCATACATATGAATTTTGGTGGTGTGAACAGAGTCCAGTGATGAGGAGAYGGAGTTACTAGAAAATTAGTAGAACTGAGCTTCTTCCTGCATTCCCAAGGAGCTCTTCATAGAGCCAGCACCAGACTTTGTGCTAGATGACTGCAGTACGAAAGCTCATCAGCTGCCACTGATATATATTTACCCTTTGTATGAAATGCAAAAGCAGCCTTCTGTGGCCTGGCAGAGTAGAGGGGACGGACAGTTAATGCAGAAACGCAGACCAAGGACGACTGAAGAAAATAGGGTGTATGTTCCCACCCTAGCACATGCTTTTGGAATGAGAAGAAATCTGACAGCCACAAGGCTCCCCTGATAGACAGGGTTTCTACCATCACCTTTATTTTGCATTTATGGATCTCACTCTGGACATGGGAAGGAAAGTGTTGAGTAGCACTCTTCTTTCCTCTCTATGGGATTCCAGAAAACACTGTAATTCTTCATCCTTCAGTTATACAAATTCCCTAAGGACTTGTGCTCCCTCCTACTTCTGGCAGGTGCAAGACAGCTATCCATATGTGTGCTTTTTCAAGAAGCTGTGGTACCAGCCACATTACCAGATAGAGTATTTTTATCACTTGTGTCTACACAATCTACTTTGCTACATTAGAATACTGCTATTGCTGCCAAAAGCTGACTTTTAATGAGATGTGAATCTTTAAGTGCAATGTTTTGACTGATTGGACATACAAAAAAACACTTGATTGGAAATAATGTTTTCAAATGTCTCAGCTAAATTTAGCTTCAGGGCCAGAAGCTAATGCAAAGAGTAGTTCCAGAGCGATTATGAACAAAAATTCCAAACCAAACCAAGCTGAAAGTTTCAGCTATAGAGTTTTATAAAGGTATCCTCACCAAAGTTATTTAAGCTCTGATAGAGTCAAGCTGAACCTCAGAAGGACCAGGAAACTTGTTGACCTTCTAATGAAAGCTGTATTGCTTGTACATAATCTTTGAACTAAAACAACTCAACCATTGAATCAGGCTCCCAAACCCATAGAATCTCAAGCATGTAAAAAAAAGGTTTGTGGCATGGAATTAATGATATAATGTTCGTTCCAAATCCTGAGTAAGGAGCCTTGTAACTATGGATTCAGATCAAGGAAAAATATTAGTACTTACTGTTTGATGTAAACATCTGAAACCATTTTAGTGTAAGTTTGAGACAAAGTTGCATTTTTCTGTGTGAAAAAGAATGTATGGAGTACCATTTCTGTGTGCTTTGAGTAGTGATAGCAATTTAGTTGATGGTGTCGTAAGGAGCATTATGAGATGAGTTCAAATGATGGAGCCAAGAAGGAAGAAAAGTTCTGTCCCAACAAGAGGAAATTTTCCTATCACATGACATTTTTTTTAGGAATGAAAGAATAACATAGCCTGAAAAGTGTGCAATTTTGGACAGTGGTTGAGAGACAGATATGACAGCTAAGTGAACTTTAACCTAACTAATCAACACAACCAATTGCTTTAAAGATAACAAATAACCCAATATATTAGAATCTAATGGGCTAATCTGTTATTGCAATGCCCAAGAGAAAAACAATTCCACTTTACACCTTATGTGCATCTATGCGATGGTTTTCTGCTGTTTCAGGGGATAGTTTGATTCTCTTAAGGCAACTTGTTCCTCTTGACTTTCCTCAGCTGCTTTAATGGTGTCAGATGCAGGGAGGAGTAGTTCGTAGGAAGGACAAAACTTCACACATTTCAGACTGTTTCAGTGTTGCTCAGAGAACAATTCTAAGAGAAGTACTAGACTTGGAAGCTGAAAGATCAGCCCAAGACAAAATGAATATGCTAGTGACAGTCCCACTATTAAACCTATTCTCTTTGCAGAAAACTCTTTTGGATACTTTTGCAAAGGCTCTGTCATTTCTGAGCTATCGAGGTTCAGGCTGGAGATAAGGAAAAGCTTTATCACCATGAGGAGAGTCAGGCAAGGGAGCCAGGTCCCAGAAACGCTGTGCCATCTCCATCCTTGGCTGTTTTCAAGCCCTGATGGGATAAAGATTTGAGTACCCTGCTCCAATCCCATGGCTGAGCCTGTTTTGGACTAGAGAGCTCCTGAGGCCCCTTCCAGCTTGTGCGAGTCTGTGATTCTGATATTATACAACTTTCCGTAGGTTTAATCCCTCTGCAGATGATGATCTTGTAAGAGAGCTTCTTTTAGATTATTAAATAAGCAAATCTTGGGAGATTTGGAATCATACTCCAACAATGATGCATTTTCAGGTGACTAATGTGCACCTGATTAAGAAGCCTTCTCTGGTTACATGTGGCCTCATTAACTCTCTCCACAATATTGAAAGGTACTCCAAGGCATCTGCCTTTTATGAAATTTAACAGGGATTAGCAAATATGTCATGTGTCCCCATGCACAGACAGAAAACATTCATCCTCTATGATAAATACAGCAACTGCTTCCACATAGCCAAGTGTCATAAAATCTGCCCCTTTAAATTTGCTCATTCTTCCTTYGTCAGACACATAAACAGACCCAAAATGCCACCTCCACACTACAAAATGTTTTCCTGATTTTAAGGTGGAGGATTTTAAGGGATGTGTTGAGGAAAACATATTTTTTTTTATTTTGCTGTGGAACACATAACAAATTCTATTGATTTTACTGGAGTTTGGCATTTTCTGTCTGTCTCTGACTCATTCGTGACTTCTCATCAATACTGTTTCTGTGTTCACTGACACATATTGGGGTTGGGTTCAGCTTCTACAACCTCAGTGGCACATACAAGCGTGTTTGGACATACACTCTTAATCCTTATGGGATCTCATTATACTTATTACTGGTTTTCTCACAGTTGGTGGGATCAGGGGTACATTTGGAATTCATTTGGCTTACTCCCAAATGCTACCTTTCCAAATTCGTACAGATGTTTCCATATCTGGGTGTGCTCTATTTCTGCACACTGGCCTCTAAACATGTCACACTTGCATGTGGAAGGAGCATTGTTAAATGCATCTTTGAGGTTTTGGAAAGGGATCAGCRAAGGCAGGCTGTTCTGCAAGGCAACGGGAGCCAGGAGACAAGCAAAAAGCAAGGCAGGAAGAGGCAGTGGCCCCACTGACACGGGCCAGTCCTGCTGTCCCCAAGCACTGGAGCAGGGCAGGTGACAGGAGCCAGGGTCATCCAAGAGTCCAACAATCACCAGGTGAGCCCGCAGTGAGCAGGCAGGTCCAAGGGCAAGCTGGAGTGCCTGGCTGCAACATGGCTATAACACAGCCCAGGAGYGTGAGGGCCTCTCACAAGAAAAGGCAAAGACCTCTTCTCTGAAGCTTCTTCCAGCTTTTTGTGGGAGAGCTCAAAGGCCAACTTAAAGTCTCTTATCAGCGCGCTGGCCATGAACGCAGACACCAAAACGCCTGGGGAGGCAGGGAGGAGTATGCTTCAGATCCTGACAGGTTTGGGATCGCCCCAAACAATCCCTTTCATGGTCCTACCAATAATAATGTAGAACTATTTTAGTGTCATCAGGTCACTAATTGCTAAATTTCCCCCAATGCCTTGCCCTTAAACCCTTGTCCTGGCAGGGTTAGGAAATTCAGCAAATACATAACTGCGTGGAACTCAGAAGATCTGGAGTCTGGCAATGAGTTTGTGTAACACTTCAAAACTTCTTCAGCTATGCTTCTTTAGAGTGCTGTAGTCTGGTGCTTGCTTTTGGTACAGGATGCTGAAAACAGCCCAGTGTTTAGTGACCTGTCATCAGTGATCTATAGGGAGGTAAAAGGCTCCTTCCTATCTGTTAAAATACTCAAGTCTCCTTTTGGAGCCCTTTCATATACCAAACTTTATATTTCATATGTACTTTTAAACTGGCAACTCTATTTCACACTAATGGATAAAGAGGACCAGTCCTTCTGGCTCACTGCTGACTTTTGATTGCTTCTAGATGTGTCAGTAACCAATTACTTTAGGGAGAATTACCAATTACTGTAGGGTGTCGGGTGAATTGACCCTAGCCCTGTTATTGATGGATTCAGTGATGCTTAGCTTCTCGTTTGGTTCACAATTACATCACATCTTTTCCCAATAATATTGCAGTCTGTATCTTTACTGACTTTTCATACAAATTCTCCTCTCTCTAAGACATATATTTTAATAGTTTTCCCATCACCAGTATACCAAGCATGTTGAGCATTTATTGGGGTATTGTTTTCATATTGAGACAGATAAAACTCTGGACAGTAATTTATTACTTTAGCATTTCATAAGCTGTTTCTTGAAGAAAAATGTGTGAGTGCTATAATACAATACGCACATGCACACACACAAACACAGGGGTTTAGCATTCTGTATGCAATATTAACATTTTCTAATCTTTATTTGAGTTAGAAACTCATTTCTCTGAATTTCAGTGGGACAGATGATAGCTAATTCCTGTAGGCTACTTTAACCATACATATTGTATTGCCATGCTATTCCTGGTCTCACATTTGCTAGTTATATGCTAGTGTTTCTTTGTGAACTTTCTTTCAAAYGCTGTAAAACTTTTCTAAGAGTTATGGTTTTATACATACATTTATTCTTGTTCTTTGGGACTAGAATAGATCATTAATTTGAAAAGTACAGTTAACTAGGATTTTTTTTTTCCATAAAAGATATACAGATGAGCTTTGAGGTACTAAATATTTAAATGTGCTCCCCAGAACTTGCGAGTTACAGAGCTTATTCCTTACAAATACTCATAACACTTTTACACCATGTTGTCATATATTTTGTTCATGCTACATTATTTCAGGGAAAAATTATGGTATAAATGTTTTCAAGCATTTAGAAACAGTTATCTGCATAATTTTCATTAGCTTTTGCTTATAAAAACAGACTCATAAATAACAAGAGTTCAAGTAGAAGGGCAGTTGAGGACTGAAAAATTAGAAATAATCTGCTTCATGGTACTCAGAAACTGGCTTAAATGCAAAGAACCAGAGTATTAAAAAGTGTAGACATCTGACTCTCACTTGAATCTGCAAGAAGGTGACACCTGTAAATTCTGTATTTAAAAATATAAACACTTAAAAAAACCCTAAAATATTGCTATCATTCAAAATAGCAGTAGAAATGTTCCCACTTTCAATCATTATGGCCAAGATCATAATAAAGACCCTGTGTTCAAAATTTGCTGAAAGCTTTCTGCATTATAGTCATATACCTGTTTATTTAAAGCAACAAGGCTAAATCAAATGCTGATTCAGAGAAGAAAGAAAACCAAAACCCAGTTATGTACAATGGGTTGCTATCAGCATAGCTATGAAAGAAGTACTTGATTTACTGCTGTTTTTTCATTTGGATTCCCTAAGAGAACTTTTATTTAGTTGAAATGTAATTTTTTTTTTTAATTCACATTACTCTTTGTTGCTTATTAATTTTAATAATCAGTGAAAGCAAATCCAGGGTTTTTATGAAGTTTAGTTTAGTTTAGTGCTAGCAATATTTATAGCACTATATATGTTGGTTGCTTCCTATTAGTCACACAGGCATTTTAATAGAGAGATTAATTTTTAATAACTCATGTGTTTGTATCTCTTGATTAATTATAGACATGAAGTCTGGGTGAGAGAAGGGAAAGAAAGATTTGTCATTTTTTTCATATGAAACAGTTTTCCTCAGTAACCCTGTGCTTTTAGGTTTGACCTTTTAGAAGTAAGACCAAACGATAGCCACAGAATTGTCAGTCAAGACCACTGGCTGAGGTATCCTAAATTTTATTAGGTTCTAAAAGCAGAAATATGTGAGAAGTTAGAAACTAGTTTAGAAAGTAAAGACTTTTCAAGGTTGTACTGTACAATACCCTTTAGGAAAGAAAAAACATTGAGATAGTAGATCTTTTTGCTCCAAACTTGTGTTTAAATACATCATTACTGTTATCTCATAGAGAGATCTAAATAGAAGTTAAAAGCAAAAACAAAAGGAGAAAACAATATATGGTGTGGGTATATAAAATCTGCAGCACACAATTTTGAATTCTTTCCTTCAGATGTTTAAAGGAATTCCCACTATGACCTTTATTTCATTAAACAGAGTAAGTATTATGGCACAGAACAGGTGGTACATTAAAGCCTTTGATCATACTATAAAACACATCTCTGCTCCATAAGAGACTATTGGAAATGTAATGAAAACATAATGAAGGCAAAGTTTTCACTTACCAAATGGTAGTGTGCTGCAAAGCTAATTGATCAGTAGTATAATAGGTTGCAAGACAAAGAGAAACAGCAAGGTTTATAGTTGTAAAAAATCTGCTTTATTTCCAGGTATGAAACTATCCAAGGTGTGCCCCACATTTAACCTTTCCAAATCCAAAGTTTTAACTATATAGTTTACATGGTAGACTATTAGAGCTATTATTAAGAAAGTAGTTAATTTAAACTTTTCTATATTCACTTTGAGACCTGCTGTTATGCTTCTGTGATATTCCATCCTCACCTAATTGGTATGTATCAGCTAGGAGTAGTTAAGCCAGTTGGAACCAAATTAATTCAACAAAGCCTACTTTTTGTATTTTATTTCATGTTTGAGAAGCTCTGTGCTGCAGTTAGGATCAAAATGTAGAAATACTGATGTAAACGTTCCTCCATGGCATTGCTGGTCCCGCTCCAAGAGACAAATCAGAATTGTCCATGTTCATTCTTCTGAGAATAAGCTTAAAAAGATGAGGTCCTGAAAGTGTAATGTTTAAATGATTATCCACTGCTGATAGCATATTCTGGTCTCCTAAGCCCTTTAGTATGGATGTTCAGAAATCCAAATGGTCCAATACAAATCAAAACTTACTGGGACTAAAAAAGTCCTTAATCAAGTACCAGTGATATCTTCTGAAAGAATGCAAAGTACAAAATACAGTGATGTTGGAATCTTTTAGCAAATCTAATATAAAAGCTTTCTGTGGGCAACTGAAATATCGACATTATGCTCTACAGAAGCAAGCAAAATAAATGGTGAAGGACAACTGTGTTACTGCGTAAAGGTCCCATGCTGCTCATGGTTTTTATCCTGGATTCCTAAATCAGTCTGTTCACATGATTTTCTGTCTAGAATAGAGACACTGTAATGTATTGCTGTGGGGACAGTATGAAAATAGAGGAACATAAGAGGATTGTATAATAGATATTCATTTTCTTTTTTTCTTTTAATAGAGCAATAGCAGTTTTGAAAAGAGAAAGAATGACTGATTGTATAAATGATAATTTGCAGGTACATGCAAATACCAACCCAATATAAGTATTCTGTTTAGGTGCTGATAAATACTTTTGCATGTAGTATGTGTATAAATGGATAAAGACAAATAAGTAAAACTCATAAACATAAATCTATGTGTGTGTTTATATGTAASTATAGAGATATATACATTTATGTATTCACATATTGCAGTATTTGCATACAGTTTCCAGTTGAAAGATGTCAAAAGCACCTTATAGACATCAGTGAATTACTGGGATGCAAGATGCAAGCTGAACAACCTTCAGATCTCTTTAAAGAGGGAACTGTCTTGTTTTTTTCATCCTTTTGCTCATCTACCTTTATATGCTACCAGCCTCAGGATCAATGGCATAAAATATGAGCAATTACAAAAATAAAACTATCGTTTTTATAACAAAGAAACTGTAAGAAAAGGTTATATTGTATTTATAACTATAATAAACTTCTTGTAACCACAGCAACAAATATCTTCTTGAAATAAAACATGTTGGGCCATAATTTTATAACAGTATTTGTGTAGTTACCATGGTTTTGCTGGAATGTGTATAATCCAAATATAATTTTATGACGAGGAAAAATATTGGGTGTTGTGACCATTTCTTGCAAACCGAAATAGTAGTTGCAATGTTGAATGAGCAGCAATGACATTTAGTGTCTCTATCTATTGAATGAGAACTGCTGTTAAAATTATTTTGAGGATTCTATGTACAGTGCCTCTGAGAACAATTATTTTTACCATGCATGAAATTGCAATTAAATGCAATGATTTCATTGGAACTGCAGATATTTTTCCAAAGCAAGCCTATTACTCAATGCATTTCATTTAATATTTTTTTTATTAAAACATATTAAACTTAYCTAATATATTCTAGCCACTTAAACAATAGTGCTGTGTTTATCTTCAGATTTTAGAGGTATAAAATCCAGAGCAGCTGGATTCAGAAGAAGCAGTTGTTTCACACTTCTCAATTAATTCCTAAGGAGAGAAAAGGTTCATTGTTTCAGTGGGTTCCACTCTACTCTAAAATGCCCCTAAATTAGGCCTGTGGGCAGAAGCTAACTCAAAGGGGTTTCAACACCTTCTCTTTCCCCTAGGTATCACCTTTTGTCACATTTTTCTCTTAGAGAGGTGAAGAGCACCACGCTTTTCGTTTTCCCAAGGGGAGGGATCCATAACCGTCTTTGCCCTCCAGCCAGCACTGAAGGACCTCTGTATGCCCGGCTCTGCCCTAGGTTCTGCCCCTCCAGGAGAGCAGGGAAGCRAGCAGTGGGGAACGGGAAGCACATGAAGACAAAAGCTGCTAGAGACTGCTCTGCATCCCCAAGGTGTCACGGAGGGCCTAGAAGACCCATATATGCCACAGAAGAAAATATTTGTCTCCATTCTTGCTCTCGGGGAGACAGGAATGTCTCATAGCTCTTTCCCCGTTTCACATTCCTGGAGGACCTCCAGTCAGTTGGCATAGTAGACTCCATGGCATGAAGTTCTAAAACAACAATGTTAAGATTTTCAGCCCAAATTCATAAAAGCCCTCAGAAATGCCACCTCAGGCCTCTAAAATGAATTTCACGAAAAACATCTGCTGAACTGTTGTCAGAAAGCGACAAATATAATGCATTTCATAAGAGGAGCACAGYTGGAATTCAATAAAAAAAAAGAGGAAGGCTTAACACTGACTGCAGCATGAGAGTCAGCTCTTAGGGTTGCACCAGGAKGTTTAAAATGTTATCTGTTAATAAAAAAATCCCCAATTTTTAGTAAAAATTCAGCATGTGTATTGCCTGGTAAAAATCAGGTAAAATTTATACATGAAAGTTGAAATTTTTCAAAGCAGTCATCATTTATTTAACTTTACTCCCAAAGAAATCAGGTATCTATTGTCTTCAACAGCAAAGGGCTATGAATTATTTGGGGAAACTCTGAATGAAGATATGTTTATCAGCAGAAGTCCTTTACAACACAAGCACTATTTTCTCTTTCAGGTGAAACTTTTAAAACAGGTTAATGAGTACATAAAGGATGCATTCAAGTCTTCACAGACTATTTTGTAAAGTTATTTTTCTTACCTATTTAAGAAAGCACAGTTATAAAACAACTGTTTGTGATGTTAAAAATGTGACTGTGACATCACCAAATGACATGCAGAAGGTGAAATCAGTCTAATAGAAGGTGCTTATTAATATTAGATACTTCAGATTTTATGGAAAAAAGCACATAAAATAAAGATCAAGTTTACTCCAGAGTGAAAATTTCTCTGCAAAGAAAGACTTAAAAAGACTTGAGTGCTTCTAACTGCCAAAATCTAATGAGAAGGAGGATGTTCCCTAATGTAGCTGTAGAAAATGAAAAGGCATTGCCACACGGAGTACAGATACTAACATCAGAACAGTCAATTATTTCTGAGCTGCTGAACAAAGACTGCTAACTTGAAGAACATTATAATTCTGTTTTGATACTTCTGAGAACTCAGAAAAAAAATTCTAATTGCCCAATTTATGTTTATTCAGTCACAGGGGTAAGCAAGATCTAGAAGATAAAAAATGTGCAAGAAAGGATTTTAAGCACTGCATTGTGTAAGCAAAAGAGTCTTAAAAACATTTAAGAAGAGGGTGGAAGGAAAGGAAGAAAGAATTTGGAAATGCACTTTCAAAGTCTGATTTAAAATAGTGTTTTTGATTCAAACAATTCCTTGGAGCCAGCAAATCTCATAAACAGCAACATGGTGATAGTACAGCAGGAAGAAACAGCAAAACTGATAACAAATGAAAAGTAAATGACTTCACTAATGTTCATCACCTAAGTAAAAAATTAAGCAGCACAAACCACATATTTAAGATGTGATTAAATTATCTATTACTTTGAATCTTGAGCTAAATGTAGTAAGAGAGAGTAAAGATCACTTAAAACCATTTCTGTGCTCTCCCGTTCCATACCTGACACCAGAAGTTCCAAGACCAGCTTATGATTGGTGTCTCCTGTGGCTCCCTAAATGGAGACACAAGACAAGAATAATGCAGTCTACAACTTCATCACCTCCAAATGCCAACAAAGCCTTCGGTGGAGGTGGAATGAGGAACAGCAAAATGCCAGGGCAGCAGCTGTCYGGGAAGGAATATATGTTGAGGAAATAATCTGGGTACAGATTCTAGTCTTTCATGCATGTCATAACGGGGTGGTGGGAACCCAACTCTCTCTCTTTTAATGCAATACTAGAAATGAGCCATTAGAAACCAAAATATGCCTGACTTGTATGAATATCCTATCCTTCCCTTTATGGAGAAAACAAGCCACACTCTCAGTGGCAGGAAGAGACAGGCTGTAATAGCTGCTAGAAAGGCAAAGTGGGGGCAAAGACTGAAAAGAGATTAAAAACAAAAGAGACAAACAAAAAAATTTATGGATCGGTTCCTCCGTTGTCTCCCCTCTTTATTTTAAGAGCTTCATTTGTTTATGAAGTGTATTTTGCAGAAATTCATTTGATTTTGCCATGATGCTACTTCTTTACATAAATCATTTTTGATTTGCAACACTCATTTTTAGCTTAGCTAGGAAAAAACTTACTAAGGGAAAATCATTTYGATACTGCAGCAAATGGGTGATTCCTCAGATATTTGTTATCTTTGGTCAGCTCTTTGACATAAACTGTCAGTGGAGCAGCAAAGCAGTCCCAGTCCCTTAGGTAATTAGTTCATACTAGTGAATCAAACATCACTAATTTTTCTGTTCCCAGAATCAACAAAATGAGTATGCATAAGGTTATGTGTGGGTGTTTTGGGGTATGTGTGCTTGTGTATGTATGAGAGAAGAAAAAAACCTAACAACCTCAATTCCTGCACACATTATCATGTGATCTGCCTTATTTTTCTCTCTCCATCTTGCCTTATTGGAAACTTCTTAATTGATGAATGAGGACTTTATCAAGCCTGGCAGGAGTCGTTATGTCTGTGATTTTCCTCGAAATGTATCTGTCATGCACCTGAAAATTAAATAGCCAGTTTGGGGCCTAACAAGAGACAAGGCACTGACTCCAAGCACTCGAAAGGGAATGAATGATTAATGCAGTTTATAGACAGAATAGTGCTCCCTCTGTCTCATGTGCTTTTTGTATGTAACCTCCAGTGGTTCAGCTTTGGATGGATCTAATGAAAAAGGACTGGATATTTTCCACCTTCTCTTCAGAGCATGCTGTACAATTTATCCACTGACAAAATGTGCTAATGAAATGTCACCTTGGACAGCTTGCTAAAGGATTGATGGACTGAAAGTTTTGCACTTTATTTAACTTTTGCAGGAAAAATGAATAAGTCCTCCAAACTCTGTATGATATAGAGATTCATTATGGCTTCCCACTCACGAAGGAGCAACTGCACTGTGATGCAAAAGGAGGCTATTGCAAAGATGTGAGAGTAAAGTAAAAGAAATAATTTCATAAAAAGCTGGGGTATATGGCTTCTTTGCACTCAGAGACATAAATTATAGCTGAGCTGCATAACTTTTTAAAAGTTCTATCTTTAATGTTACCTCTGCCCCTTATGAAATAACATCAGCCTCAGAAATCTAGCCATCCTATTAATCTGGTTGAAATGTTATTTAAAAAAAAAAAAAAGAAGATATTTTTACATCCTTTTCCCTAGTGGATAAATCCAATGCATTCAAACTTCTTTAAGGCCCATGAGTAATAAGTTACTGTATGAATTTTACTAAAATCATTCTAGTAAGTTTCATATTTTGATTTTTTTTCCCTGAAAATCAGAAAGAAAACAAGAAAATGACTGGAATGCTAAAGACTCATCATTGATATCTAAGGGGACCATTTATATTTTTTTACCTTATACCATCTTCATTTCCTCTGTTCCTGGAAGCATGAAAATTTGCCCAGCTAGAGAAAAGATCCAGCACCAGATATATGACCAGTATGATACAATAAAAGAACTGCTATGTTTCCTATCCTGATATAGGTGTATCTAGGTATATGTGTATAAAGCACTTAGGTCTTGTTTCATATTAAATAGAAAGTTCTTTGAGTCAAGACCCAGATCTTTTTATAATTACTAATGCACCCAAATACTAGAAGTAGCAATGCACTTTTAGCCACTAATAGAAGTACTAATTTTGCTATGTTGTATTCATTATAATTCACAGATGTTTGCATCAAACATTCTTCCAATACAAAAGAGTCCACATATTCTTCAACACATGAGCTTCTCAAGGGGCGGATAGGACCAGATCACAAAGCTGATGTCTGCAGATGGTTATAAATTCATTAGCTGCCTTGCTTCTGGAGTCAGTTATTATTCATTCAGGATTTATGCATCCTGTTCTCAGAATTATGCAAGCTGCAGTATGCCCATCTCGCTGTGGACTGACTCTGGAAGACACAAATTGAGTCTAGCAAATTTTTTCACATAGAAATGACAAAGAGAAGCATGCAAATAGGACTTTGTCCTCAGACTTTCCTTGCACATCAGCATTAACATCAGGGCTTTTCCTCAGCTCCAAATTCAGAAACATCTCTTGCTCCAAGRAGCAGTATTTGGTGACATTTCTCTCAACCTGTCTTTCTCCTGAATACTATGCCTCTTAGATACAAGAGAAAAAAATAGAAATAATCCAAGGACTAACAGACATCTGTCTCCTTCATTACTTTCCCTGTCCGTCTGTTTTCCCATTTGTAGTAGCGATTTCCCRCCTCACAGGGGATATGCTGAAACTGGAAGCTTTGGGATTGTCAGATGCCCAAACACTGCAGTGAAATAGAAATGGGAATACCAGTCAGATTAAAAACTGACAATTTTCATATGAAGTCAAACACTGCAGAGAGCCTGGAGAGACTCTCCCTGGCCTATGCTGAGACCTCACTTACCTCTAAAAGTTGTGAATATGCATAGTGCATAACGATTGTTCTTCATCCCCATATCAGTACACATGCAATTACAGGGATCTCTCTACTGCTTTATGTTTGAAGACAGAATAAAGAGAAAACAAATGTAACACATCTCTTACATCCACAATGCTAGTAATGTACTAAGGAGGCTTCTTTACCTGAACAAGCTTTAAATAAAAATTAGGATGAATATTACATGAAGTTGTCTCTTTATGTATTCTGAACATCTTCAAAAAGAATTTGGTTAAAAATAATAGAGAGGCAGAGGGACATCTTCTCAGGACAGTGACATACCTCTAGTCTTGGCTCTGAAACACATCTGTATCCAGTCATTTTTCCAGACATTCTTTAAGACATGGCAGACGAAAGTTTAACATGATATTTCACATATTCTTTCCCCAGAATGAAATGTGCTACTTCAGACACTCACACTGTGTTTCCTAAAACAACAGCTGCTGTATAGTATTTAGGGAAAGAAGTCTAAAACTTCCTGTATTAGTTTTTCTTTTGCTAGCATAGGTAAAATGTTTGTAAAAAGGAGACTGTTTGCATACAGAGGGAAGATACCAAAAGCTCCATCTGAGAGGTAAAAACCTGAACCTCACTGCAGTTAGAAATAAAGTTTAAACAAGAGGAGGAACCATGAAATCACAGAACCACAGAATGGTTGAGGTTGGAAGGGACCTCTGGAGACCATCTAGTCCAACCCCCCTGCTCAAGCAGGGTCACCTAGAGCACRTTGCACAGGATCGCATCCAGGCGSGTTTTGAATATCTCCAGAGAAGGAGACTCCACWRCCTCTCTGGGCAACYTGTKCCAGWGCTCTGTCACCCTCACAGGGAAGAAGTTTTTCCTCATGTTCAGATGGAGCTTCCTGTGTTTCAGTTTGTGCCCATTGCCTCTTGTCCTGTCGCTGGGCACCACTGAAAAGAGTCTGGTCCCATCCTCTCAACACCCTCCCTTCAGATACTTGTACACGTTGATAAGATCYCCYCTCAGCCTTCTCTTCTCCAAGCTAAACAGGCCCAGCTCTCTCAGCCTTTCCTCATAAGAGAGATGCTCCAGTCCCCTVATCATCTTTGTAGCCCTTCGCTGGACTTGCTCCAGTAGTGCCACATCCCTCTTGTACTGGGGAGCCCAGAACTGGACGCAGTACTCCAGATGTGGCCTCACCAGGGCTGAGTAGAGGGGGAGGATCACCTCCCTCCACCTGCTGGCAATGCTTCTCCTGAGGAGAGGGGGAGAATCACCTCCCTTGACCTGCTGGCAATGCTTCTCCTAATACACCTCAGGATACTGGGGTTACACTCAAGGTTCGTAAGGTCTTAAACAGGATAGGTTTAATAAAGGAATTTACCAGCTGCACGGGGATCCCCAGGAACCACATGGAGAGGTCGCTGGCAGGAAGCTGCTGCACGTACAGGTTGGATGCAAGGGTCGCAGCTCAGCTCATTGTATTCTAAGGGCTCCTTAAATCTACTAGAACTATTTCTCTATCTTAGCCATCCTAACCTTGAGAAACTACTGTACGGGAAACAGCTAGATGTTGTTGACAAAACGGGATATGCATGCCTGGCCCTGACGGGAATTCGGTCAGTGTGGAGTTTCACACGCTGGGGCTGCTCTCACGTGCTCTGCCAGTCACTGACTCCTCGCCAGATCTCCCGCAGGTGTTCTCACCACAAATACTAAAGAGCTTACAATGACAAACACCCCAAAATATTAAAATTCCAGAAATAAAATTACCTGTACAACCTTGATTCACAGCAGTGGCCATATGCCTTTCAATTTCAACTGAGCACATACAACTTTCAATTTGAAGATTACACCCTTTTTTCTTTTACAAAGACCCTTTCACTTCACAGAGAGGATGGTGCTCTTTTACATAAACATCTAAATATCTATTTAGTATTTATTTTCTCCTTGATGTCTGGTTCATGCTTTATTTACTGTCCAGTATTAGAATCTTATCCAGTAGCCTACTTACTGTTGTTTACATACAATAATGACATTTTCGTTATTGCGTGTAATCATTTCATATTTATGTTTTATTCTTGGGAGATGAGAGGCAGAATCTCTCAAATTTAGTGCTGAGATGCAGCAAGATAAGAGACAATGGCACCCATAAACTCTGAGTGCCCAAGTCAAGACAGCTATAACTTGATTTTTTTAAAACAATTCAATAGTATATAGCACTTAACATGTTTAAAAGATAGCTTGTGTTGGTTTCCATTGTAGCTGCAAGCACTCAGCATTTCTACAAATCAGATTTCAGAACTCCAGTCAGGCATCCAAAAATGATGCATACACAACCAATTTGATTTAATTTTGTGATAGGGATGGAATCGAATTTTTTCAGTGCAAGATTCAACTACCTTAACTGTTCCTTATCTCCTTACTGTCCCTTGCCTCATTCAGCTTCTATCTTCTGCAATAACTGAAGAAGTCTCCTTCACTATTGCTGAGTCAGGATGTGGACACCGGAAATCTGAGAATATTTATTTTTGAGGCACATTCCCCAGGCAGATCTTAACTTGTCTAGGGGTAGAGATTTTACTGCTGCCAGAGTTGATGGCCCTGGAGAGCAAGCAACAGTGTCTCCAGCTGCAGGTCACTGGTGGAAACCCTGGATGCACTTAAAAGATCTAGTTATTTTAAAACTGACATTTGGTTGGGTTTTCATGGAGAAGTTAAAAGAACATCGGTAGACATAATTCAGCCCAAATACTTAGGCAGTGGAATACAAAGAAGGCTTGAGTACAGATGCTAAATTAGCAAGGTTTGTAATAACTAGTTCATTTTGGTCTGTTCAGGCTGGGAATTCTAACACCTTATATATATATATATATATATATATGTATATAATCAAGCAGACTCAATGCAGCTTACCTTGGTGAATATTAATAGCAGTATTAAAACACAATTACAAAACAGCATACATAGGTGGTAATAATATTACCTTTTATGGAATTTGTTCAAGGTCTTGAAAGTATTTAGTAGACGTATTATCAGTTCAGGAGTCAAACACCATTGTATGCACGAGAACTGATCAAAATTTTCCTCTCCAACTTTTTTCCTAGATGAAACTTATTTTATTATATTTTAAAGAAGCAAGATTTTCTGGAAAATACTAATTTGTTTGCATTGGAGAAGGACATTATTTTGGCAACTGGCCACTAAAATAGTTCAATATAAATATCTTCAGCCAATATTATCTTCTTTGGGTTTCCAGAGAAAAGCAAATAACATCAGTTTTCATGTTTTTGTTGTAAGCTGATAACTTACAAAGAAAAACAAGGATGAAAATTTTGTCACCTTCTTTAAAACTTTTCATGAGGCAAATAAATGCAGTTCTACTATGGTATACACTTGAAAAAGATTTTATAAAGGGAAGTTGCAATAATTAGAATAGTGCCTGGCATAACAGTGGGGAAGGGTGAGGGAAAGCTTTCATAAATTTTTAGAGAGTAAAGTACTATTTCTGGGCAACAGAACTGAATAGTTACAGAGACCATACACTCATTAGATGGTAGGTTTAAAGAGATATGAATAACATTTACCTTTGTCAGTGGAGCTCACTGATAGTCAGAAGCACTGTGATAGACAAGTGGCAATTTCTGTGGCTTCCTCTCTTGTTTCCGAACAGTAGCCACAAATTACTTCATATACTACTAGTAAAAGCCTCTGAGAAAGCAAATATATTCTGATTAAGACCCTGGACATCAATTCAGGAAATGTGAATTCTTTTTCTGTTGCTCAGAAAGATTGGTTTTTTTGCCCAGCAAAATGAAAGATCTTCTTTTGAGCTAAGTTGTTTATTGGGAAGCATTTAGATATCACTTGTCATCCACAGTGGTGTTTGAAATAATGAATGTACAAGCACACTGGTTCCCCTTCAGAACCGCATATATGTACTGATTTTGCTGCCTTTCTGGGCGTGTTCTCTTCTGATTAATAACCACAATTTTGGCAGCAGTTGCTCACTATTAGAAGAAAGGCTTGCTCTGTGCAGTTATAAACTTCTATATCCAGTAGCTTTGTCTTCAGCAAAACAAAATAAAACTAATTAAAGGAAAAGATACTGCAAACAGAAGAAAAGAAAGCATAATATCATATATTGATACACCCAAAGGATCTTCTGTCCTCACAATGGGAGCCATTCCTGATCACATCACTACAGGCTTTGTGTTTGAGTGAAATAAAATAAAATAAAATRAAATAAACTTAGTGTGAGTTTGAAGGTCCCGGTCCTATAGGGTTTTAATTTGGTGATCTGGATTATAACCTGTCACAGTAAGAACTGATGTTCTTGTTTCATTATAGCTCTATTTCTATCTGAATGCCAGTCTTATCAAGAAAAAATTGACTGAAGCATTACAGATATTAGTGGATACAGAAATATCTCCACTTCCTTGAAAGCAGCATAATTGTTAGAAAAGAATTGCCTGGAAAAGAAAACCCACACTTCTTGTTTTATTCTTCATATTTCTCTTACAGACTGGGTGCAGTGTGTCATTCCTTATTTAGGTTCTTGGCCACCATGTTCACTGAAGAAATTGACAGAATCAACTAGTAAATGAGGTCCTGGTATTTCATGCTAATGGTACTTCTAAACAGACTGATAATTAGTTCTGATGTATTCACTGAATTCTATGTTACTCAAATTTTGCATCTATACACTAGCAGATCTCTTGTAAAGASAAAATTTTGCCTGAAAAATACAAAAAGAAAAAAGATTAGTTTTGGAAAGAAGTAAATATGTTTGTCACCAAGATTGTCAAAAACAATCTGAGATAAAAATTAAAATTACTCAGTTATATAATGGTAATATGATAAGAAAGGTTGTTCTTACTTTTACACAGTGCCTGATCTTTCAGAAAGAGGCAACAAAAACTTTTATGAGGTGAAAAAATGATCAACATGCCAGTAGATTTTACCCCTAAGCAGCTTCTAGGAGGCAAGAATTTCATTTTGTGTGAAAGCTCTTTAGAGTAGCATCTAAACCCACTCAAAAGATTCCTTTGAAGTGTTATATAGAAAACATGAGAAGACAAATAAGACTAAGCAGAAATCCTTAGTTTGTTTAAACAGTGGTTACAGTGGATCTAGTGTCAGAAAAGAGACAGCAGGAAACTTACATCTGCAGTTGTAACTGAGAAAATAGAATTGCTCAAACACTGCTTTAACAGATAATTTCACGTTTGAAGTGATAACAGGAAAGATTGTCATTAAAGTGACCAGAATTATATAATGAAAAGGGCCTTATAAAATGGAAAGAATGGCAGAAGACAACTTTAGCAACAGAGGCATGTGTCACACAGATCTATTAATCTCAGGAATTTCAGAAGAGCAGAGAAAATGCAATTCAAATACTAACAGAAGGAGTTTGGCAACCTCTAGGTAGAAACAGCAAACAAATACACTGCAAAAATATTACACCATACTTTCACATAAACCCAGACATAAGACAAGAATTAGTCTCTGTAGAAAGCCTTCTGGAAAGATGTAGAGCTGGAAGAGATTTCCAACATCACTACAGCCCATCTCCAACTTTTTCAAATGCCTGTATTAGCTAATCCAATTTCACAAAATTATTGAGCTTCAGCTTAAACTCAACAGGATTTTCATCCTGCTTATTTTTGTGTTCATCTGAAATTTCTATTCAGCCTTTTGATATAGAGTTTTGGAAATTAACAGCTTTGGAACAAGGACTGTACATCATTATTAAAGAAAAAAAAGGGTTAATATTTTCTAAGATCTCTGGTAAGGCTTAGGATGAGTTACTGGTATACTTCTTGAAAGGTTTGGAAACTGCAAGGATATAGTGCAGAAGAGTGCCCTTCTGCAGAAGAACCTGTGAGAATGCTGCCTGCATCACCAGGGAGCAAAAGAAAATACAAGCATGTACAGAAAAGGGCAGAAAAGACTGGGGAGTGAGAAAATGAGTATCATAAATGTTTGGAAGAAATATTACACAACCCTGCTAATGGTGTCAATGACACCAGACTGTCAAACCTAATTCTAGAATACATATAGGAGAACTTCAAGAAGTTTTAAATTTTTCAGTGAAGATCAAGTCCTTAGTTTGGAAAAATGTGCTCTTATCTCTCCAGAAACTTAATTCTACCATTCCTGCTTCCCCTAAGCAGGAAATGTGACAAACTTACTGTTTCAATAGCCTTCACTCTTTCTTTCATTCTGGATGCCCAGAGACTCCAAAATGAAAACAAGAGAGGTTTGATGTGCTCCCCTGGGCTTTTTAAAACCACCTCAAACCACAAACAGTTTCCACAAAACCAACTATAATTCCTGTTTTCAGGTATATATCAGAGATCAAAGATCAACGTCTCAGCCACTCCAACTCTGATTTTCCTGAGTGTTTTCTCATGGTCTTCAGTGAAAGTTGAACTCTGCTTAAGTCACCAGGAAGGACACAGTGAGATTTAGTGTGTGCACATGTGAAAACAAAGTTACTGCCCACCTCTCTGTTCTTTTGCTGACTTTCTGTTCTTTTTAGCTTTTTTTTTGTGTGTGTGTGACTTTCATGGTTTCTCGGGTTGTGTTCCACCATCCCTGCACCCTGCAGTTTACATTCACTATGGCAGTAGCTTCTTGTGCGTACTGGATGGCCTTTTCAAGTTATCATGTGAAAGAAGTCAACTTCAGCAGAGGTGCGTGCTTACAAATTAACAGTCCCAGAAGGAATGTTAATGAAATTCTAAGCTAAAAAGTCTGTTATTTTGCAGTTGAACTAATGATTGATTGTTTATATTGGTGGGATCTGTGCATTTCAAAGTGACATCTGATAAAAGCAGATGTTTTAAAGAACTGGTAAAGCCTTCATTCATTCAAAAGAAAGCAAATGTAGGCTTTCACTGAAGCCAAAAAGAATTTGTCAGTGATTTCAGTATGATAAGTAGCAAATTCCCTAGTTTTCTGAGAGAGAATTAGTTTAAGGGAGCGATATCTAAAAACAAGGATTCTAGAATATTTGAGAATCAGAAAAAAAAGAGTCAAATTTTCAAAGTAAATATTCTACACAGAACTTTTTTCCTATTACTCTCAAAAGCTCTAAAATGCAAATACATCACAAGCCTGAGTAAAAATGCATGATTATAGCAGAATACATTAGGAAGCCATCTATTTCTTCATGCATATGTAAAATATATGTAAATGGTCTTTTGCATCACTTCAATTTCCTATAGCCTCCCCTCCGAAGACCAGTTCTGCCACACTTTTTCATGACCAGCAGAAAAGCTTCTGCAAATACATTTTGAGGACAGAAACTAAATAGCCACAGGAGCTTATATTCCTAGTGATTTAGACAGTGTATAAAAAAATACAAGCATGTAAACAACATCAAACAGCGAAGATGTGCACAAGAACCAAGTCTTAGAAGTTCAGTGGGTATGCAGGGAACGTAATACTACAGAAAAATACTGTTAGAGGTAAATACCATCCTATTTCTAGCTAAAACAGAAGATACAATAGCAGCTAAAATCACTCAGATTCTTACAAAAATCTGAAATATTGGGAAAGGGAGAGAAGAAGAGAACAGAAATTGTGGGTCAGCCTGTCAAATACTGCTCCAGAAGAAGATGCACATAATATTTGGTACCCAGCTTTACTTCAGTATCAAGGAGCACACCTTTTGTTGCACAGTGCTCAGGACACCAGCTAAGCTGTTTTAGATGTGGCAATTAAAAAAAAACCTGAGCATAAGACTCCTTCTATTTTTCTTAATTTTTCTCTATATATCTATCAGTTACCGAAGATCCTTTCCRTATATATCTGGAACCTAGGCTGGAATCTCATGGGTACCAGCTGTGTTACCCTGTGATACCTGCTCTTTCTAAACATGTGCTGCTGCTGTTTTGCTCTTTCTTGCTCAGACCTCTTTCCGTTTCTGGCTTCAGATTTTGCCTAGTTAAAGTAAATTGCTGTGTGCATACACCAAAGTGGCTTTTGACAGCTTTAATTCATAYATTTTCTGCTGTGCATTGTTCCATCTTCTGATTGCCCTATTTCCTCTCTGCAAGCTTTTCCTCCCAGCTGCCTGTTTCACAGACATTGTATAGTGCTGATCTCCYGGCACAATGCTCAGGTCGTTCGCTGCACAGCTACAGTTTGCAATAGCTTCCACTTTTTCTATTACTAAACACTATAATGCACAACATAAAATCCTGCATTGTGAAAATGAAACCTGACTTGGGCTGAAACATAAGCCTACCATCTGGGACAGGATGGGCTATCTGCTTACACGCTAGAAGGCAAGGTTGTTCCTTCAGTTCAAAGAAGGGAAAGAAAACCAAAGCTACTTCTGTGCAGTCAGGATTAGAAAAGGTTGTGTTCTGGGGGACTGCTCTCTGTTTTGGTTAAATGACCTCAGGGCATGTAGTTCTCTCTCTACATTTAGGGCCTGTTCTAGCATATGAAAACTCAGTGGGATCCCTTTTATTTACTTCAGTGGATATAATGGTTGTATTAAGCTCTTAAGGAGGCCTTCAAAAAATGGGACATGCAGCAGAGTTTTGTATCTCTGATCTATCTATTTCTGATCATACAGATGGTCTAGCAGTTTAACACCTCATGTCAGGCRCTTTGAGGAGACAAAAAAAATTCTCCTTCCTCTTTATATCCTGGCTGAACAATAATAAAGAAGAAAAGTGTTTAAAAATTAAACAACTGTTTAAATATTAAAGATGATTTTTTTTCTTTTTAATGTTGAAACACTATTACAGAAGGTTGAAATTGGATTACAGACTGTGATGGACCCCACTAGTAGCATCAATGTCATTTCTCAGCAATATGGCCTCCACAAATTGGGTACATATAAATGGCAACTGTGATTATCCCAGAGTACACTCCTGAATTTCAGATTCAGTTCTGCATAATGGAGTTTCTTTGCATACTCCTTCCTGCCCTGTAAAATGCTATTTTTAACCAAGAGTAGTGGTGATGACTGTCCTTTACACAACAGAATATTGGACCAATCCCATCCCAAGAAGTTAAGGAAAAGGCTTCACTTGCTATCTAGCTGCCAGCTGTCAGAGAAAATGACTAGTCTTTATAATATGGCCAAATAGATTTTTTATTGAAAACATAATGAAAATGACTTAAAAAATGACAGTGAAGGAATCCAAACCATTTGTGTGTCGTACTCATTATGTAAATATAGTTCTTTTGTGAACCTTGTTCTTCCATAGTTAGATCACAAATTGTTTCATAAGAAGGTCAAAAATCCTTGACAAATTATAGATATTGAAACTCATGCAGAGGAAAGTGAAACAACTTGCCCAGCCTTATCCAGGTAGCTAGTGGCATGAATAAAGGAGTTCTGCCTGAGTTTCAGACTGATGCAGTGTTAAAGTATAAGAGCTAGACCTCTACTACTTTTTTTTTTTTTTTAATATCACAAAATTTCCTGACCAATTGTGTCATTATACTAGTAAAGCACCAGTCTGTAAATTAAAATAGGAGCCCTGAATCAAAATTTTTCTTTGTTTTACAACAATAAGAAGTGTTCTTCTGTAACTCAGCTAATGAATGAATGAGGCTGGAATCAGCTCTCCTAAAGAAGGTTAACATGACTATGGGGTTAGAGCAACTAGCTTTGTACCTGGGATGTCAGACTCAGTTCCCTGCTTTGCCCCAGACATCTCTGCCATATTGAGCAAGTTTCTATTTATAAAATGGAAATAAAAGTGGTGCCTTGCTTCATGGAAGTGTTGCAAAAACAAGCCTATTGAATACTGTAAGGCAGGCAGATACTATGACAATACAGAAACAGCTATTAATGCAAAGGGCATACACATGCATTCACACCTGTTCTAGATAATTCTGGCAGCTGCTTTGCAATAACAAACGTTACCCTTCTTATCTGTCAAGCTGCTTCCCAGAAGCAAATTGCTCCCTACAGTCTTTAAAGAAATGTGTGGAAATACACCAAGTTGCAGACACTACTCCATTCCACTAAAGCTTGAATAACACCAGATTCACAAGACTGTTTRCAAACCGCTGATGATATATTTTTTTTAATTAAGTGAAAATAACTGATAGAGATTTCTTCTGCTCATGTCTCTGTTTCTGTGAATGTGTTTGCATGTGTGTGAGAGAGGTTAAATGAGAAAGAACACAATACTCCATACCTCTCCTAGACATCAGTGAAACAAAACAAAAAAAGAAACCCTGAGAATATGACAAACATTTTGAAATGTAGCACAGCAGAGGAAGTGAGGAACTTCATCCCAGTCATTTGTTACTCCCTTTGCAACCTGATTTATTAATTTGCTAGGGCTGTCTCTAGAAGAGAACTCTTTTTCTTATGACCTTTATATCATTTTTTTTTCTGTTTTATGTTCATATTCTCTTGAATTCACTATCAAAATGATGAAGAATATTTATTATTATAAACACAGGGGGTTTTGATAATAATTTTAAATAATTTTAATATTTTTTATAATAATTATTATAAGAACAGGGTTTTTTTGTTGTTGTTGAGCCACAGAGTTCAACAATAATTGTATTTGCTGCAGAGATCACATAAGCTTGTGCAACAGGAAGAATTTCATTGAAATATGCTTTCAAATCTATTATTGATTGGGAATCACCTGACCCCCCCCCCAAAAAAAATCAATGAAATGTTAGAGATTTAAGCAAGATTTATGCCCTGCCTGTTTGCCCACTGCTTCCATTTCAGTTCTGCATGCCATGTTAGATTATTTGTTTTGCAGTGTCCAGGAGCAGTGAGGACCACTGCTCCCTTGGGGATGGGAATCCAGGGGGCCGGGCTGAAGGGCACCATCCTGCGGAGTCCCAGCACGGCGGGCAGAGCCGGGCACTGCCAACGGGGCCCCCCTGGACCCAGCAGGGGGATGATCTGGGGCCGTGGCCGGGCTGGAGGGGAGGCTGCAGTGCACCCAGCACCTTGAATTTCTACAGAAATCGCCAAGAGTCAAGGTGGCCCCCATACCTTTGTGGGAGCTTGTCAGAGACATGCCTGTAAATGCCTGTGTAAAGCTTCGTGGATACGTCACTTGCGGCTGAAATAAATAGTGTGGCCTCCCTCAGACTTATGCTGGCCTACAGTAATAATAAATAAATAAATAAATAAATTCCAACGCAGTTTTTCAAGACAAGTCTTTGAAGATACAATATGCACTATATTGTATAAAGTATGGCACACATATGTATGTATGTGCTGAATTTCCTCCTAGATCTCTGTGGCCTTTACTGTACTACTTGCTCTTGCAGGAAAAATATTTGACTAAAGCTCATGATCGGTATGATTGCTTACAATAGTAAGGAGTTGAGGGGGCTGAATGATATCATAGAATATTGAGTAATAGATGTATTCCTTGGTTGCCTTATAACAATTTCTCACCATGAACTGAATGAAAGCTCATGTAAGAGCTGCAAGTTTCAGGATCTGAAAGTACAGTACAAAACTATAGAGAAATGAGTCCATGTGATTTGGTTCCAGGCTCAAATGGTCAAACCAGTCCATGTTAGACTGCTAGACAGTATACACAGGGCATGTCATGAAAGATGATCCTCTGGTCTTTTTTTGTTAAAAGGTGTACCAAACCATTCTGAAAACAATTTAGATGACAAACAGTTGTACTGGCTGTTCATTGAATAGATTACTGGTGTGTTGACAGAGAGTACTGGATTAGGGTTTTTTTGTTTTTTTTTTTCATTCATTCATAAAGTGTTGTCTTGCTATTAATTTCCTCAGCACATATTAAGGGTAACCTGAAACTATCATAATTCAGACTATATAGACTCCTTTGTAAATTCCTAGTCAAGGTATTTTTAACACTGAAAATTGCGGAGTCTCTTCTAAACCACAACTGCTATTAGTAGAGGTATGTGTTACCAAGCGTAGGGAATTTTTTTCCAAAATTCCCCAAGATATACCAACACTTCAGTGTAGTGGGTAAATGGTTTAAAGTCAAAGAAGTCAGATCTCCCAATAGGTTTTCATTCAGGTCAACATTTGACAGTGGATCTGAAAAGAACATAGAGCATTGCTGGTTCCCCTAAGTAAACCAATTACTAAAATATATCCCACCGATCTTTTCAATTTCCAGCACTTGAAAAAACATATTTCTCCAGAATCACAAAGTGTACTCTAAATTTTAAGCCATATATAAAACAAGCCAAGCTTATCTTAGAAAATACTTAGTCATACTTAGTTTGTAGTTCCACTGAGGGTCATTTATGACAACTTTGTGGGGCTTTTTCTGCAGCCCAGCAATACTGAATTTTGTATTCTTCTACTGAAATGACCCCTGCTTATCTATCAGAATAACCATTAGCGTATGCATTTCCCAGGTTTTCATTATGATACAAATTCTCGATGTTTATGATTGATACCCCACCTACSCACCTACCTACCTACTGAGAGCATTCAGATTGTTTACATTTTCCCCAAGTCTTCTACAATAGCTTGTACCCAGCATTGGAAATTTACCCTTTGGTGCAATCATATCTTGAAGGAACTTCCATACATAAGAAGAAAGAACTTTATCTCATGCCACTGGGACATGGAAGTCATTTGTGCCTATGTGTAGCAGATGTGGACTTGATCTATTCTGCCAAGACCTTTGTGGATTAGCTACTTAACTTCTAATTCTGTGCATAAATGCAGAGATTCTTGTCTGAAATTTTCCAAGATTTTCTCAAGTATTTTCTCAACCATGCTGAACAAAACAGCAATATCAACTAAAAAAAAAGCAGGATGCAATTTAAAATAGGAGAAACACAGAGTTCCACACTTAAACAAGATTAACCTGCTACACAAATAGAGACAGGAGAAAAATTGATTGAAAAACTGTCTTGATAGCCAGTTTGCAGAAAAGGATCCAGAAGCTGTGGTGCACCACAAACCGAACAGCAACTAGAAATGTTTTGCTGTCATGAAAAAAACAATCATCATAGTGGAACATAAAAACTGGAATGTAACCTATACAGGCATACCTCATTATATTGCGCCTCGCTTTATTGTGCTTCACAGATATTGCATTTTTTACAAATTGAAGGTTTGTGGCAACCCCGCATCGAGCAAGTCTATCGGCGCCATTTTTCCAACAGCAGGTGCTCACTTTGTGTCACATTTTGGTAATTCTTGCAATATTTCAAACTTTTTCATTATTATTATACATGTTATGGTGATCTGTGATCAGTGATCTTTGAGGCTACTCTTGTCATTGTTTTGAGGAACCACAAACCGCGTCTATGTAAGACAGTGAACTTAATCGATAAATGTTGTGTGTGCTCTGACTGCTCCACTGACYGGCCATTCCCCCATCTCTCTCCCTCTCCTCGGGCCTCCCCATTCCCCGAGACACAACAATATGGAAATTAGGGCAATTAATAACCCTACAACGGCCTCTAAGGGTTCAAGTGAAAGGAAGAGTCGCACGTCTCTCACATTAAATCAAAAGCTAGAAATGATGAAGCTTAGTGAGGAAGGCATGTCAAAAGCCGAGATTGGCCAAAAGCGAGGCCTCTTGCGCCAAAAAGTTAGCCAAGTTGTGAATGCAAAGGAAAAGGTCTTGAAGGAAATTCAAAGTGCTGCTCCAGGGAACACACGAATGACAAGAAAGTGAAACAGCCTTCTTGCTGATAGGGAGAAAGTTTGAGTGGTCTGGAGAGAAGATCCAACCAGCCACAACATTGYCTTAAGCCAAAGTGTAGTCCAGAGCAAGGCCCGAACTCTCTTCAACTCTATGAAGGCTGAGAGAGGTGAGGAAGTGGCAGAAGAAAAGTCTGARGCTRGCAGAGGYTGGTTCATGAGGTTTAAGGAAAGAAGCCATCTCCATAACAGAAAAGGCCAAGGTGAAGCAGCTAGTGCTGAAGCAGAAGCTGCAGCAAGTTATCCCGAAGMTCTAGCTAAGAGAATTGATGAAGGCGGCTGCACTAAACAACAGATTTTCACTGTAGACCAAACARCCTTCTCTTGGAAGAAGATGCCATGCAGGACTTTCCCAGCTAGGGAGGAGAAGTCAATGCCTGGCTTCAAAGCTTCAAAGGACAGGCTGACTCTCTTGTTAGGGGCTAATGCAGCTGGTGACGTGACGTTGAAGCCAATGCTCATTTACTGTGCCGAAAATCCTAGGGTCCTGAAGAATTATACTAAATCTGCTCTGCCTGTGCTCTATAAATGGAACAGCAAAGCCTGGATGACATCRCATCTGTTTACAACATGGTTTACTGAATATTTTAAGCCCACTCTTGAGACCTACTGCTCAGAAAAAAAGATGCCTTTCTAAATATTACTGCTCACTGACAACACAGCTGGTCACCCAAGAGCTCTGATGGAGATGTGCAGCGAGGTTCATGTTGTTTTCATGCCTGCTAACACAACATCCTTTCTGCAGCCCATGGATCAAGGAGTAATTCTGACTTTCAAGTGTTATTATTTAAGAAAGACATTTTGTAAGGCTATAGCTGCCATAGACAGTGATTGCTCTGATGGATTTGGGCAAAGTCAGCTGAAAACCTTCCAGAAAGGATTCACCATTCTAGATGCCATTAAGAACATTTGTGATTCCCGGGAGGAGGTCAAAATATCAGCATTCACAGGAGTTTGGAAGAAGCTGATTCCAGCCCTCATGGATGACTTTGAGGGGTTCAAGACTTCAGTGGAGGAAGTAACTGCAGGTGTGGTGGAAGCAGCAAGAGAACTAGAATTAGAAGTGGAGCCTGAAGATGTGACTGAATTGCTGCAATCTCATGATAAATCTTGAACGGATGAGGAGTTGCTTCTTATGGATGAGCAAAGAAAGTGGTTTCTTGAGATGGAATCAACTCCTGGTGAAGATGCTATGAACATTGTTGAAATGACAACAAGGGATGTAGAATATTGCATAAACTTAGTTGATCAAGCAGTGGCAGGGTTTGAGAGGATTGACTGCAATTTGGAAAGAAGTTCTATTGTGGTAAAATGCACATCAAACAGCATCGCATGCTACAGAGAACTCCTTTGTGAAAGGAAGAGTCAATTGATGCAGCAAACTTCATTGCTGTCTTATTTTAAGAAATTGCCACAGTCACCCCAACCTCCAGCAGCCACCACCCTGATCAGTCAGCAGCCATCAACATTGAGGTAAGACCCTCCATCAGCAAAAAGATTACAACTCRCTGAAGGCTCAGATGATAGCATTTTTTAGCAATAAAGTATTTTTTATTAAGGTATGTACATTGTTTTTTAGACATAATGGTATTTCACACTTAGTAGACTACAGTATAGTGTAAACATAACTTTTACATACACTGGGAAACCAAAAAATTCATGTGACTACTTTATTGCAATATTTGCTTTATTGCAGTAGTCTGGAACTGAACCCGCAATATCTCCGAGGTATGCCTGTAATGTCAGTCAACTTATCTTTATGGTTTATTCAGCACTGGGAAGACCTCAACTGACATATATCAAATTTTGGGCACAGAATCAGTGGTGAAAATCAAGAAGAAGGATAGAATATAAGTCTAGAAGACAGGAACTATGAGGAAAGATTTAAAAAAATGGGTTTGCTTAGATAAGAAGGTTCAGGGAAATAGAATTATAATTTTTAAGTACATACAAGATGGCTGCAAAACAAATAAGAAGTAACAATCCATTCTCCACAGTTGACAGAACAGAAGATAATGGGATGTAGTAACATAAATTCAGACCGACATTAGGAAAAACTCTCTAATGGCACAGAAGATAGAGCCTTGGTTAGAACAGCTGCAGACTTTTTAGTGCCAGAGGTCTTCTGAAGCATGTTGGACACATTGGAATAGGAAGGGTATAGCTGATTCTGCCTTGCAGTAGGGGGATGGATCGGCTGACCTCTAGGGGTTACCTCCATCTCCTTCTTGTTGAGCTGCCAATGTTGTGATCCTCGCTGGAGTGTAGACATGACTTTCCTTATGGCTCAACGTTAAAGGAAGAAAAATCCAGCCCAATTTGTGCTGTTAACAGGCACAATTTAATAACTTCTTAGCATACCCACCTCGGCATTATATTTTACACAAGCCTTAATTGATAATATGAAGCTATGCTAACAGTCTGGTGAACTTTACGCTCAAAATCCTCGCTGTAAAGATCTTAGGGCATGAAGATATATGCAATGAAACAGACAGATTCCCAAAACTAGAGCTGATCAAAATGGATACATCCACATAGTAAAAAGCAGCACCTGGTAGAACTTCTAGCTCAAGTGCCCAAAAGTAACACTGCAAACACTTACAAAAGTAGCACAGCCCTGGCAGCATAGTCCCATGTCCAATTCAATGCTCTTTATATTCGACTGGGCTAGTTAGCTCAGACGTGGCTGCACAGTGAATATGGCTAGATGAGTCCAMGTTATGGGGCTAGGTGGGTCACCATTAACCGAGAATCAAAGCATCAAACTCCATTGCATAGTTTGGACATACCCTTAGAGGCCAGATCTCTGAATAAGCCTAACATTAGAACCTCAACAATGTAAGGAACTGATCCCAGAATTAGGAGAACCTATATATGTTATGAAATTAGCATCCTGATGTTGTACAGAATTTGCCCTGCATGTCTCCTTTCAACAGCAAAAATCTATTTTCCTGTTCCCAAAATGCAATCTTCTCAAAACTACTTTGAGTCATCCCCTCTCCCTGCCCCCCCCGGAAAAAAAAAAGTAATTTTTGTGTTTGTTAGAATTTCAAACAGTTCCTCTTTGTTGTACTCACTGCATTGTCATTTTTTAAGTGCAGCAGTTCATTTGCATACTAATTACAAAGTTTAACAAATAGCATTAATGTCTGAAAGAAAGAGGTACACTCCATTTAAATTACGGACAGTATTACATTACACATTTTAACTTCAATTTAAAAATGAAAGCTATTCAATCCTAATGTGCCATATAGATACCCAAAGCTCAGCATTATTTGTGTTTTAAGAAGGTAAAACTTATTCCCCAGGTCCACTGTGAAAGCTTTGCTCTTTAGTGACTTCCAAAACCCTGTTCATAAATACTGATTAGGCACTATTTCACCATAGGGTGCAGCATTGCTAGCACAGCTCCCTATCCAGGGCCAAACTGGAAATGTTAGTATAGTAAATTAGGCCAAATGTCCCAGTAATACTATATATGAAAGATTATCTTTAATAAATAGACACTAACTAGGAATTCAGCTGATTTCATTTTTAGCTTGTAAATGTGAAATTGATTTAAAAGGGAAGAGCTATGGCAAGGAATGTCTAATATGATTGCAGCATTTAAAGAAAAAAAAGTGTGAAGGCAGAGAGCATTTGCAGTGTGGCTGTCTGACAAACAGCAGAGTGGATCCCAGAGACAATTCATTCTGCAGAATAATGGGACCCATATTATCTTCTTTCTTTTTGAAAGTGTCACAAGTTAATCACTTCTACAGCATGTTATGAAATGGCTTCTGATTTCTGTGCACCTGGAGAGTTCCTTGACTGTTCAAAAACTGTCAGCATTGACTGTTGTTGAACTAGTACCTCATAACATCCTGTTGACTGTAAAATAGTTGGTCTAAAACATATTAAAGCTGTATCAGTCATACTATATCCATGCTTGCTGTGACCACTAAGCACATAATTAACAGTTCCCTCCATTTTGCTCTTAAACAGTACTTTATAAACAAAAGAAAATATATCACCCAGTATATCCAGGGGACAATTACACTTTCAGGGTCAATTCACTGTCAGCCTGATAGCCATGCCTCAGGCAAGTGCTTTGGCATTCTCTCTGTTGCATATCAAGGATTCTTTAATTATTTAGCCATACTGGATTATACAGTGCCTTAGAGGCCACTAAAGTTAGGAGGTCCTCTTTCAGCAGCAGCTCCCTTTTTGCACAGAGGTGAGCTGCAATGTACTGTTTAAATATTGCACTTTTCCTTTCTGATAAGCTGCTCTGAAAAATGACCTGTTGAGAAATACACCACAGCTTCTGGCAAACAGCAGTTCCAACATTGTTTCCAGAAATGTCTGTTAGACCTGCAGGAGACATGACATGAACTTGGAGAGCGATTATTATTTCACCTGGATATTTATACAGCACAATAATATTTATCTCAGGATGAGTTCAGGAACTTACCCTACACATAGCYGTGGGAACATAATGCAAGTCTTAAGTGTAGTCAGTGGTACTTTTCCACTCTTGGACATCATACAAGTTTTCTATCATATTTTGAGTCATTATCCCCATAACCTGAGAGTTTTACAGAAGAGTTAGTGTTAACAGTCCTGACAGCTCTCTCCTTCAGCAAAACCCCTCTCTGATGGAAAGGGGTAAAGAGCCAGAAGATATTTTGCCTGTACTCTACTATGCGTAAGTTCCCAGGTTCTTCTGAATGTCTTACAGAATTTGTTGACAGCGTCTTTGCTACACTAGCGATTGCACTAAGCAAGCACATCCCTATTCTAGTGAAAGTTCCACCTGTGCACAATCCTGAACAAAGGTCTTTGCTCCATGCAGAACTACAATTACTTGTTTCTCATGTCAAGTCACTTTAGTAAGAGCTACGGATATTTGTGCAACATGTATGAGAGTGCTGATGCCAAATCTGTGGCCAGCGTTCATAACATTAACACAAAGGAAGATTGCTTTGTCAAGGTTTTATTCTTACTTTTGCCAGACAGAGATTGCTTCTGCAACCTATGATATCTTTGGCACTCTGGTGGGTCTTTCATTATAACTTTAAACAGAGATGGAGAAGGAAGAAAACGGTAATCAGGAGATTCAAGAAATCAAATTGATGGGATAAAGGATCATTAAACATTACCAACCATGGCAGAAAGTTTAATTTCTTCAGGGAGCTGCACAGCAACATGCTATACAAGGAATCACATCCATTACAGTTTACTGCACTGAGACAAAAGGGATTTTCAATCTAGAATGCAAATAAATATTTCCTTTTTTATAGAAAATACATTTGTCCCTATGTATTCCCTACATTCCCTACATCAGGGGCCTTGACTTACATAATAAGGCTTCTTTTTTTCTTTTCTGAATGATGCTGAAGCTGAACAGACTTTACAGCTCTAAATATGACCTTTGTGGTGGTGTCATGTGAGCATCTGTGATTACAACAAAACTAGTTATATAGATAGAGCACTTTAACTGGAAGTGGAAAGCGCTTGGAGACAGAGCTGATTTTCAGCTGGCAACTCCAATTGCTGAAATATCCAGTTACCCATATCAGAACACGTAGGTCCCATGTATTAGTTTGTCCTGTCTCCCTTTCCAAACAGCATGCTCTCAGCACCTTATGTGTACAGATGCATTAAGGTTTCCTGTAAGCCAAGAAAGCAGATAAAGATTAGGATAGTTATAAATAATTAATAAGAAGAATGCACTGACCCAGTCTGACTCAGTTTACCAGTGGATAGTTCAAGACAGGACAGTGAGATCTCATTCTTATCTTCTTTTTACAAATGGAGGAACAAAGAGTAAGCAGTTACACAGCTTTCCCTGTTGCATCTTTATTGCTCCTGATTTACAGTGTTAACACTGGTGTTAGGATGGTGGAAAACCCCTTAAAAATGGCAGTAATGTTGCGTGCTAGAGTGTGTAGTGAATGCACATATATATACATTCCTTTGTAGGAAAGGGAGTCATTAATTGCTGCAAGGAGCAGCTTAAACATGCATGTGTAGCAGTTTAGGAAGGCTATAAAAGATAGTCAAACCTCCTAGCATAGTTTATAAGAATAAATATACACCAATGCATATAGTTGCCATGGAACTGAAACACATTTTGTCTCATTTTAGCAAAATATTAATTTCCATAATGCAACTATGAAAAGATTTTTTTTTAATGCAATTTCTTCCTGGGCTTAATAATAAAGGATAAGTCCCTATATGCTTGATACCATTTCAAATTTCAAAGGACAAGCAGTAACAGCCTTGGCATTGCTTTTGCTGGCATTTGAGTAAATTGACTATATAATGAGTCCTTGGTTGTCCCTAACCAAAACTTTGTTGGACAGGTTCATTTACAATGCTTGAACAGAATGACCTTCCTATCTGGCTTAACAGCCCCTGAAATGTTATAAATGTGACCTGACATTTCCTTATGGATGAGTTATTACATTATATCAAGGAATAAAATAACATAATTTTATTTCAGAGTCTAAGTGAAAGTGATAGTCCAGCAGATTAAGATGTAAAGTTCCTCTGTAAAATTAAGTTATTTATAATCTGATGCRTACTCCTTGTTTTATCTGCCATATAATGCAATTATTATATACAGTACAGTAGCTACATTCATTGGTGATGCTGACAAAACATAAATAGTATATTGAGGGGGCAAGAACTTCTGAGGACAGTTATTCTGACTTATGAAGATTTATCTTTAGATAAGAACACTTGCCTTTTTGCTKTTTTTCATAATGGTATTTGTCCATTAAGCTGATTTCTCTTTCACCTATAATGTTAGCCAGAATCACCATCTTTTTAGCAGTCTTTTTAGAAATTGATGTTTTAAATGACTGGAGGTTTTCATATAGTCCACGTTTCAGCAGCAGCTTCAGCTGAGCCTCTAATTGCTTCATTTTTCTGCCCTCAATCAGCTGGATGTCCTAGAAATCCTAGGTGCAATTGACAGTGTTTAGAAGTCTATACATTTCCTAAGTGATTTTCATTTGGTAAAAATCTAAATGCTATCATTTCAAGCCAGGGAAATTACAGACTCAAAATTAGAAGAAGTTATTAAAATGGGGTCCAAGGTCTTTGGTACACCTTAATTTTTTTTCTGCTTACATGAACTCTTAGGTGTCTTAGAGTATTAAGATTTTTACCTATTTCTTTCAGCTACTCCATTCTGCTAAAAAGTAGTACTGGTCAGACTCAATACCACAAGGTGTGGGGAGCTTTTAGCAGTTCATTCCCAAAAATGAATGACACTTGAATGAATGAATGAAATTTTCTAACTTTTTAAGGTTTTTTCTACTTTTTTAAGTTACATAGCACTGTTTGTTTGTTCTACTTGTTTTGTGATATTTGAACTTGCACAAAATTTCTTTATAAGATAGTAGAAGCAAAAACAATTTCACCGACTGGAAATACTATGGCTTTCCAGAAACTCATTGTTCTGCCAATTCAATAACAATGCAGAAAGAAGACTTAAGACTGCTGTACTGAATGTCTGTGTTGTGTTCTTCTCCTGATGAACATACAAACAACAAGAAAAAAACATTAAGAAGAAACTTCGAATCCAGGCAACGTTGTGAAATGAACCACTAAGAACAAGAGATCTTCTGTGAGCCCAGCAGTGCTTTAAGTAAGTCAGTTGCTCAAAAAGGTCTTTCTGCAATCTCAAACATAAACACAACCAACAAAAGGAAAAGAAAAAGTTTCTCTCCTTTTTATCCTTGAATATTTTCACCTTTATGTGTTCATCACCACAGAGTGACTCATGTTATAACTCTGGCCAAGGGATTGTATTTTCTCTACATTGTATTAATCAAATAGGCAAATATCTTCCAATATCAAAAAATGGGGGGGGGGGGTGAAATCAGACCAACATAACAGTTTGTTTAAATTCAGCTGAGAACAGAAATTTCTAGCATCTTATCTAAAACATTACCTTCATACTTTGATCCACACTTCTGTCAAGACCTTTTAGTTCACTCTGCAGACATTATCTATCCCTATGTAAAGATTTGCTAAAGAAAAAAAATCAGTTTGTAATGGTACCACAGGCTTCATACACTCCTAACTAGCACCAGTCTGCATTTTTCCCATAAGTCTTTGGTTATCAAAATCTAACTCTATTGCATTACAAGATGTTCTTTCCACAGCAGAGATTTGGTCACCGGGAAAAAAAAAGGGGGGTGAGGGAATGTATCTTTGGCTTCCCCTTTAGTATTTTCAAATGAAAAGGATATCTCAATCACTTGTAACACATCTTAATTGCTTCATTATATTTTTATGTCTACCTGAATTAGTTAGGAGCAACTTAATTAGAACAGTGGTTGTTTTATAGTCAACAGAAATGCAAGAAGTGCATATCTTGCAGTACATCTATCATATTACCCTCTCTCCATTTCTGAACTGTGCATTCGAAGACAGCATAAAGTTAGCAACTTCATAAGGCACTAGAACGTTTAAGCAGTGTTGGCAGGCTAAAAAGTCAATGTGTATTAGCATTCATTCTCCTTCTTCCCTCTTCCTCCCTTTTCCAGGAAACTGTAGATGTTTTCAAGTTGCATTAGTCACTCCTTTTATACAAACCTCTGGTTGGTTTGCTCATTGCACTAGATGGCCTGCTTTGGGAGGGTAACTGCTGTTGAAATGAGGAAAAAAAAAAAATCCCAAAGAAAGTTTAATTTTCAGCAGGTGCATATATATATTAAGTCTTTGGAAGCGGACACACAGTCCCTTCTGAAGATCGCTGCCCCTGCCAGAGAGACAGCTGAACAACTTACAAATCGAATCCTGAACCACTGCAGCTTTCATTTGAATCCAATCCAATTAAATTCAATTAAATTAAAGTAGTGATTTTGACTAATACTGACAAAAAAAGCACGTAAACAGCAAAGCATTCACGGGTTGTGCCATCGTTACACCAGCTCTGATATACCTGGCAATGATTTGTGGCAGAGACGAAGGGCACTAGCCACCGGCAGCGGCTGTCCCAGCTCGCCCGGCGCCAGTGGGGCGGACGCACGAAGGAGCACGCAGCTCCACGAAGCGTCACCAGCCTCAGCCCGTGCTCTGCGCTCTGCACCATCGCTGCCTCTGCCCAGCCCTCCGGCCTCCGGCATCGACCCGCTCCTCTGCTGGCTACCGCGGCTCGCTAAAACAGCAGAAAACATTCACTTCTGCGGCAGCAGAGCTATGAGATTGGTTCAGCTGCCCGGAGAAACCCTTCGTGCCCTGAGTCTCCAGCAGGTCAGATCCCCGGGCTGGTGAAACTACRCCGTCGGATGAGCGATGCCCAAGTTATGCCAAGCCAGTGCTGGGTGGCAAGGGAAAATGCATCATCATCATCCTTCTGCTCAGCTTGGAGCAAAAGCGTGCACGGAAACAGTTACCGCAGAGTGGGTGACTGGCTGTCGCAAGTCAGTTTATCCATAAGAAACATGTTTGTGTATTCACAGCCCGAGCAAAAATGAGAACCAGGAGATTTCAGCATTTCATGCATAATTTTTTCCACACACGCAGACAGAAGTATTTATAATGTGGCTGTACATGATCCTGGTTAGAGTTCTGCTTCAGGAATTCAGTGCTTTAGCAGAAATTTAATGTGTGATAGAACACAGTGTTTGCAGATTTTTGGTTTAACTTACTTTTTTTAAACCCTTTTAAAAACCTTTCCCTTGAGACTATTAACAGAAGCCTCTCCGTTCCCTCAAAAATATCCCATTTCAATGATATAATGCATACAGCTTCAAAGCTTTTAATATATGACTGTAATCAGTCTAAGTAATAACATTACACACAATTATCCGTTCTGGTTGAAATTAACACAAAAGAGAAAAATGATTTTAGTATTAAAACATGGGTCATCTCCATGTGTTAATGCAGACTGTCATTTGTAAGGCCTAAATAGTCATTAGCACAGTGACAGATTAATAATTAAATTAGATTGCCTTTTTACAGTCTGACAAAAAAAAAAAGCACAATGTCATTTTTGCTTCCTCTCTTTACATTAACAAACTTCTTTCCTTGGTTTTCTGTTAACATCAGATCAGCAGACTCACAGATATGAAAAATGTCAGGATAGTTAAAAAAAAATTGCCTACAGAAGAAACAGTTATAATACAACACATGGTGAGCAGCCAGTGCAGTTCTGTAGGATTTGGATATTCTGACTGAGACTGGTATTAAACAAATGAGAAGCCCTGCTGACAAATGTGTAAGTATTTCACAAGTATAATAGTAAACACAGTATATTTGCAATTTAAATGAATAAGATTTTGATCCAGAGAATTTTGTAACAGGGAAGGTTTACAAAGAATAAAGAGTCTCTTCTAGAAATGCAGCCCGATGACATGCAAAAGGCAAATATTTTAGAATATGCATGGTGGTTCAACTCATAACGCTGAGAGACAGAGCAAACACAAGCAGCTCATTTTGTAAGGCTGGAGATTATATAATTATATATAAATTACATAATTATATATATAAATTATATAATAATGGAGATTATAAATAAATTCTGTCAATATTTGAAAGAAAAGTTTCATATGGGTTAATAAGGCTAGAACAAAAAGTAACAAAATCAAACCTAATAAGACTGCACAGTTGCCTAGTAAGAAAAATGTGTTCAGTTTAGAAAATCATGTTTTTAATCCAAAAGATTCAGGTATTGCAGCTATTTTACATGCACTACTGTATGTAGGCATAAATTCTACAAAATTTCATTATATTTTTTTACAGTGAACTGCTTTCAACATTTCTTTTTCTTCAAAGAGAGACCAAAATATCTGGACCAGAACTATTAGAAAAGTATTATTAAAAACTCTAAGGAATATGATAATATTTATAGACTATTAGAAATGGTCTAAGCTCTAGACTGTTGGAAGACAATTCTAAAGGAATTTACAGACACGGAAACTTATTCATAGCATGTATCATGGTAGTACAGGCTTTCGTCTAGTCTCATTCTCTCATTCTTCAGCTCTGGTTTGGTGCCAGTGCTAAGGTGCTAATGACATGGATGAAAGAATAATTCACTTCCTTAGGCTCATTTGCACCTTAGTCTGCTTGTTGACATTGGTATCTTTATTTGTATTTTTGCTAGTTCCATTGTTTTCACTGCACCCATTCTATGGAAATTTGCTTCTGCTGGGATAAATTGAGACTGAAAGTCTCAATATACAATTTTATTGTATAACAGTAAAAGAATAACTTTTAACTATTCTGCTATATTCCTGTGACATCCTATATATTTGGCACTCTCTTATTTTAATAGGTGTAACATACTCATCAGAAGCAAACTATTTTTACATGACTGAAGCTATTTGCAAATGATTGGCCATGCAGTAAATGTTTCAAGGAGAGGAAGAAGGAAGTAAGTCAAGCTGAACTATTTTTGTAATAGATTTATAAATGAAAACTAACGGTGATTGCACCTAAACAAAAACAAAAAAAAACACACAAAAAAGGAAAAATAAATGGGTAGAAAAAGTCAGAGTAAGGGATACAGTGAATATATCAGAAAAAAAGACATTATTCCCCAACTGTAAAAAACATTAAAAAAATATTATGCTATGCAGCAATAATCAGAGGAAAATCATTTCTCTCTTTTGAACTGGCCAACATGTGCAACAGACAGAAATAATGTTAAGGGAATGTGTTCTGAATAAGAGTATGAGCAAAACTATGTATAAACAAAAATTCTTACAAAACTGGCTACTAGAAAAATTGGGAAAAGTTACATATGAGCKCACAAGAATTCAGCCTGAAGAACTACATTCGCAGCTCCTCTACCATCTCTCCTCTCACACCGCACTTTTTCCCCAGGTCTGACCTGCCTTTCTTGCCAGTTCTTTCTGTCTCCAGTAGCCATTTCCCCCAGCTCACTTCCCTTTATTTCTCTTTTAGAGCCTTCACGGACTATAATGCAAGCCACACAATAATGGAAGCATTTTACTCATTTTTTCACGTGGCTTTAGTATTACAGGTCATTAATAAAAGTCTGTCTCTGTGGACACACCATTTAGAACAAGTGCTTTGGGAACATATTTATAAGACTCCCACATTTATTCAGTATTTCATAACTGGTTCCTCTTCTCTCTCCTCTCCCTCAAAGGAACTGTCACCCACAGTTCATCTTTTGCATACAAATTACTGAAAAGATGTAGTGGCATTAATCAGACTGTTTGCCAAGTAATTATGTACACTACCTTAGAAATCATGGGGAAAAATAAAGGGACAGCTTCCAGATGGTACAGACTTTAGTTGTTTAGTTGTTAAAATTAAAAGGCAATTTAGGTGTATATGTGCAAGTGAAGTTATAATTTTTATTGAAATAGAGAAGTGTAATTTAGCCAGGGTATACTGAGGTGCTAAGCTTGATTTATTTCTGGCCACAATGAAAACCATTTGCCCCAAAAAACTCTTTCTGAAAAGAGACATTCAGTATAATTGACCCCTGGGAGGGACACTCAGAAAAATCCGTCACTGGACAACAGAAAGTCCTGAACACTCCCTTTTTCTGAAAACCGACCCACTTTACTGGTTTCAAATCAGACACCTCATAAGCTGCAGGATACTCAAAATTGCTAGCCACCCTGGAAATCTTAATCAGCAAAAGAAATGGTAAAGGATAATTTTAACAATGTTTGCTGCTGTTGTCTTTATCTATGACTCCTATGAAGCTCAGATCCTGAAGAAATGAATATGTTACATTTAAAAAAGGCCTGCAACTGACTACAGTGGGGTATTTTTCCCCAGCATCTTAATGTATTCTTAATTAAATATATGAACCTCAAAAGACTGGAAACTTGTGTGCAGATAAGTCTCCATCTCTTCACAGAAGGCATTTTCAGAGGAGCTCAGCTTCCTCATAGGCACTTAAATAAAGGGGCCAGATTTTCAAAGGCATTCAACCTATTTTATTCTCAATGCTTCCGTAGGCAGTGCCGTGCAGGAGCAACCATGGGGGTAGACCTGAATTTGGTTCCTGCTATTTAAAAGCTGGGTCACCTCAGAAACAGATCTAGGCCAACAGATGCAGCAGTTACAAAGCAAATCTTGGCACAATCATCAGAGCACTCGCTAGGGTGTACGGATGTGGGTTGATGTTCGGGGGTAGGGCTGTTGTCGGGTGTTCTCACAYGGCATCGCTGCCCTGGCAGTCTCCTGCACATCTGTCCAGGGAGCTGTCCTGTGACCAGCGTGGGGCAGATACAATGGTCTAAGAGTTTTCCTGGAAGGACAAACACCGTGTGCCCCACAGGTGTGTATAAAATACAAAGTCTGTACTGAGACTGAGTTCGAGCTACTTAAAGACATGACCGTGCATTGCCAGATGTCAGGAGCGCACTGAGCTTCCTCTGCGGTCCCTGCAGAGGCAAACGTAAATATAGCCAAGTCTTCTGTGATACTGAGGGACTTTGTCTTTTCCCTGCTCTGCTGCAGGTGTTTCATTTTCTAGCCTCTAAATCTCTGCCACCACTGTATCTGCTGGCACTACGCATTTGCATGTTCAGCAATAGTTATGAAAAGCATAGTGTTACTTTTGTTTGTTTACTGGTGTTTAAAATTTACTCCCTGTGAATAATTGTGCATGGGCATTTGAAATTTACTTCAGTCAACCATGCCATTGAATTGTGATAACTCCATTAGACCCTACTGCCAGAAGCGGGTTCTTCATTAATACTTTGCAACAGGCAGACCTTCATACATAGACTGAAAAGGATTACAGTAGTCTACTTACAGAAGTACTCGTATAGTACAGCAAAGATGTTTCTAAATTCCCCTCTTGCAGCTTTTGCATCTTCAGATACTGCAGGAAGAGCATATGTTGCGAAATTCTTGTCAGAGAGCACAACCTGCTTTAGTGACAGASATGTTTGCAGTGGGGTTTCTGTGTTCATGGACCTGAAAACGTAATTAACCTTTCATGATTCAAATTACATGTTCATTTCAAAAGCCCTGTTTGTGCAGATTAAAATATTTTCTTGGTTTTACTTTTTGCGATTAAATAACTCAAAAACACTAGAATGTTCAGCACATATTTCTCTGTAAGGTATTGTATGGTATGTTACCACTGAGAAGGACCGTATAGAACAGCTGGGATTATTGAGTTAGAACTGAGAAATCTAGATTTTATTCCTAGCTGTGCCACAATTTACTGCATGATCTTGGACAATCCCTTTATCCTCCCGTACTTCTGTTTCCTTCCTTTTCTGTGTTGTGGCTAGGCCCAAGACTAGCATTTTCTCCTCTTTCACGTTTGTACACTCCCTAAAAGAAGTAGCTGTGAGCTGAAGTGAGACATATAAATTTGGGTTGCTTATACTTTATTGGTGCTGCAGCGTACAAGAAGCATTGATATAAATATTTTTTTTTCTCCAGAAACACATAGCATTTCTTGCTTATTCTGACAATCTTAACTATTGCTGAATGCATTTAGAACTACAGAGAGAATATATTTTACTTTTGCATTCAGCAAAGCAGCCCTTCAATTTGAGCCCTTCTGTTTTTATATTCTAGATATGATTCCCAACAGCAGATCACACAAAACTCCTGTTCCTCTCAATAGCAAAAATGGGACAGCAAACCCTGGGGAAACAAGCCCAGTCCTTTGTTACTATAAGCATTTTTCTCAAGCTCACTCTTTTAGTTTCAATTTGGGATTTTTTTTRCTCATTACTCCTTCTCAAAAACATTCTCAAGAACATCTTTCCTGACTTGTTTGGAAACCTCTCTGTAATTACAGGTTATGTTCAAGATCAGTAGTATCCTAAATGTCTTTTACACACTAACCAATCAACAATTTAGTTAAAACATGTACTTGTAAATGGAGCTTTGATTTTTCAAAAAAGAGGAATGCTCAAAGACAAAACCCTACCTTTGCACCCTGCCATAAATGGAATTTTACTTTTGACCAGCAAAAGGGTGAGAGGATCAGGAAACCCTAAAGAATGGATTTCTACCTTTAAGAAAAGCACGCCATTGTAGACATATTCTTATTTATGACAGTTTAAAGTTTCCATTGGATGTTCTCATTCTGATTTAAATAAAGCAGAATTGCGATTTGAATTAATTATTTAGGGTTTGTCTATTGGAAACTGAGGCGCTTTAAGTATACTGGCATACCTAAAAAGAGACTACTGTCATAGTGTTGACCCTTTATATCACTACAGAGGTCTTCACCTGCCATAGCTGTTCCAGTACAGGAAGGAGAATAAACTATGCAGATATAAATCACTTTTATAGGGCTGTAAATATGCCTATATTCAGGATTCAAGCTTTGGCAAATATATGGATTTTAAAAATAATTTTATGTTTGTGTGATACTGTAATACAAGTAAAACTTTTTTTTTGGGGGGGGGAGGGGCAGAAGACCAGATTTACTGATTTTCTTTTAGCTAAATCAAAATAAACCACATCTCAACAAAATAAGAATCACTGGTAGGACTACATTTACAAGGCTGAAGATAAATGTGATAACAAACAAGAAATCTTTGGTGGTTTTCAATGTTTGGCCTTACTGTCAAGGAAAGTACCATCCCATCCTCACATGCACAGGCATCTGAGTAGATTGCAATTAGATCGGTTCAAATCTAGCGGGTGGAGTGACAAGAGAGGGGGGATGTTAACCCTTATGCTATTTACTACTGGTTTTCAGACCTCCCACAGCACCCACTCAGCCTCTGCACTGCTCCGTGCCCTTCAGGGATGTCATGGCAAAGACGTGTTGCTAAAAAAATAGGTTTCCGTGCAACCCAATCAGCACACGTTAAAATTTACCCTGCCGGCTGCTCTAAAGCTTCAGCATATGTTGCCTAAACACCAAACAACACACTTATATCCAAGTCCAGAGAAACTCAGGGTATCAGCGTAGTCCCCAGCCATCCTCCCACCCACTCCAGGTTCATTTCCCCAGGAGCCTGGCCCTTGATTTCTTGGATCAACAGATCGGAGCTGCGATCCCTGAACACCTGCATCGTCTGCAGGGCTCATTAGTGATATTCGGTCTCCAGCAAGCAGCTCTGCAGCGCGCTTCATTAGTGATGATGGATAAACTACCCGAGTCACTGGTACGTCAAAGCGATATTCTCTCTGCACCGCTTCACCTTTGCATGCAGCAACTGCACGCTTGAGAGGCGCGTTAATGGCATAACTGGYGCTTCGCTGCGCCTTTGCTGTGAACGTAGCCTCTGGGTGTCAGCAGCTGTTCTTCCCTTCTGTAGCTCTCAGACTGGCCTACCCTCAAGCCTTTTTTTAAGTGCTAATGTTTATATAATGTGCTGTCTTTCTTGCTGAACTGTGATGAAAATGCAGGTTGCTACATTTCATCTCGAGCAAGGCTCTGAGTCACCAGTCCCAATACACTAATCCTGGCATCCATCCTTAACATAGGTGTTTGTGTCATTAGCCTCATATAAAATTTTAAAATGTAAAAATAACTATAGTCCTGAGACTTAAAGCTTCTGCATCTTACAAAGATGCAGGTCTTGAGAAATATGGGAGCTTTAAACTGTAAGAAAACAATATCTAGTGAAGCACACTGAGTATCTTTGTTCATGATGAYACTGACATTGCGGTAATTCATCAAACGGTTATCAATCTATATAAATAAAAGGCAAATGATGACTATAAAGTCCTGTGTTCATTTAGCACTGCAGCAGCAGCCAAGCGGCAGATCTTTAGTAGCTCTGAACTTTACCATTTCCTTAAACTTCCAGAAAGAAAACTTGCATCCACCTGAAGATCTCTCCTTCCTTTCTCTCCCTAACTTTATGATTAACTGTTAACTATTTAGTTTAGCTTATGATTAACTCCTTTGCTATTATGATTTATGTTATTAAACAATGCAACCTTAGAAGTGCATAAAGGTCAGTTTTGATATTTCATTCCTTTACTGGATCTTTTTTTTCAGAGCAGAAAGAGTATCTACCAAACAGATAGAACAAACATGAGGTTCCATATTTATGCCTAATCCATGCTTGCCAGAGGCAAATTATGTCTCTCAGCACACATTAAACATGCATGTAAAGAATCCTGTCCCAGCAAAATTCCCATCAGTTTTCCCAGCAAAACTTTTGCTAGAATGGGGTGTGGAAGAAAAGTACAAAATCTTGGCTGCATATAAATTAGTGGGATCCCAGGAATTTGTGTCTTGGACAGTGATTACAGGTCATTTATTCCCCCTAAAACCCTGGAATATTTCATGATTTCATAATGTCAGGGAGTAATGTGATTCTGGAATTGCACGTTTATAACGAATGCAGTGACCACCCTTCCTCTAGCTTTTGTCCATGCTGTGCACACAGAGCACCAGAAGTGTCTCTCCTCATTCAGTCTTGGCCTGGACCTCTCCCTGTCCTCCCTCACGCTGGAAGAAATATTTGCTGAAGACTGGGGTGAGAGATGCAGCCAATGCACAGGAGGGCCGGGCTGCTGTCCAGCAGGCCCCAGACAGGCAGGAGGAAGGGGCTGACGGTGCTCCCATGACACCCAGCACGGACCAAAGCCCACCTTGTCCCGGGGCAGCAGAGCCCCAGCAGTGACACCAGCCGGGGCTGGGGCTGGGAGCAGCTCTGTGGAGAAGCCCTGGCCCTGGGGCAGCAAGCTGGGCAGGGGCCAGAGATCCAGGGAAAAGCTTTTTCCCCATGAGGACATCTGGACAGTGTGGCCAGAGCCCCACAAGACTGTGCCATCTCCATCCTTGGAGGTTTTCAAGCCCCAGTGGAATAAAGCCCTGAGCTGAGCCCCTGGCTGAGCCTGCTTTGGGCTGGGCTTGGACCAGGGACCTCCTGAGACCTCTGCCAGCCTGCGTGAGTCTGTGGGTGTCTGTAACGGCAGAACACAGACCTTTTCCAAAGCTCATGAAAGTCAGTGGAAGGGGGGTCCAGTGACTTCAGTAGGATTTAGATTATGCCCCAACTAATAAACAGATATTCTTCAATAAGAATGCAAAACCAAGATTACCTCTGGAGGTCCAATTTTCCTCTTAAATAATTTTAATATAACTCAAGCAAAGCAGCTTTTAAAAAGGTAAGATGGAAAATGGGAAGCTTCTGATGCATGTCTTCAGCCCATTAAGCTTTCCTTTTTGGAAAATATTTACTACAGTGTATTACAGCTCAATTTACTACAGTGTATACAGCTAAATTAAATATGGTGAATGGATCTCTCCTAAGGGGATAAACTAAAATAAACCAGGAAGAGACCAAATTTAATTGTATTGCGTTGCGTATAATCAAGCAGCAAGAATTCCTTATTCTTCTTCAGTTCTTTAGCTTTGATAACACTTACATTTCAACAATTAGAATAATGCTTTTCTCACTTTTTATCAGAAGTCAGGTGAGAAAAATAATGGAAGAAAAATATCCTTTAAATTTTCCTGCATTTTATATGTAAATGATATATAGCAAGTTACCAAAAAATCTTTGAAGTTTCTGCCAGTAAATTATACCACATATCATATGTGTTCTGCATCTACTTGTTCAAATTATAGGAAAAAATATATATTTATGGTATAGTTAACAATAATAAATTTTAACTTAAATAACTTTAATCCATTAAGTTATAAAACACAATTCCCTTTACATCAGACAGGTATAAAACACTGGAGCTATTATATGGTATCTATACACCAGAAATAGATACATAAACAAATATAAAAAGCTTATACAGTAAATGAGTAAAGCTATATCTAACATCACACAGGAAAAGTAAGTGATACAACAGGAAGGTTAACTCCTAAAGGAAACATATAAAACGACATATAAATCTGTGCCATTCACAGATTAAAACACACACATCAAATATCACATTAAAAGTATCTGTACAGAATCCGAACGTCTTTCTCTCCTGCTTTGTTAGCCCGTTTGTTTTGGGGAGAGTCACAGGTATGACCACGGGTAGATCCACATTGCGCTGATGTGTTCAGTGCCTGCCTCGCACTCGCCCCATCACCCCTGAAACCACTCCAGCCCAGGGCAATGGTACAGCTAAACGTTTGGTTTCTCCACATCATCACATTTATGTATCCCTTCCCTATCTTTAATGTTCACTTCACTGTCACAGGCAGAGGACAGGGCCAGAACTTGTGTATTTCTGAATTTGTCAGTTGGTAGTGTTTCGCAGAACACGTCCTCTCTCCTTGCTCTGAAGCAAGAAGAGAAGGCTCGGTTCACAAACGCGCTCTGCTGGGCCCCTTCCGCAGCTGGTGGTACTGCCGACTCCAGTGCCCTTTCTGTTACTTGTGGTGGTCTGGAATAACAGCACGTTTCCGTGATGCTCTGTTGGAGCTATTCAGCAAAGGAAGGGTTATTCTTAGTGACATTTTTAGCAACAAGGACACCGCACGTTCAGCAGTAGTCGGTATTATGAAATGATTAAGCACAGCAACCCTCTGCTATTTCCTTATTAGCATATTGACTGATAATGTCACTCCACAAGGATCTGTCTTCAGTATACGTACTTCTCTAAGTACTGACAACGCTCCACCTGAAAGGAAGTGAGATTACAGTTGTCTTCAAAGATTGAAAGAATCTGAAGTTTTCCATGAAAATATCTAATAAGGGATTGGAGCTACCCATACTCCTGGGAATACAGAGTGTATGAATGAGTCTAACTAAGAGTGACTGGTGAAAAGGTAGGTAAATGGATAATACCCATAAGCWTCAAATTACACATGCTGCTGAAGCTCATAAGCATGGAGTAGCCGTGCAGCTTCTATTTTTCTGGTTTACAGAGTAGGAAAAGGTAAGATAGCCCCTCCCAGTTCCCCATTTATAGCTTCTTTACTAGAAGTTTGTATTCTGTTTAGAGGCAACTAAAGGAATTAGACACAGTGATACCAGTGAGCATAAATGCCTCCTTAAGTGCCTGAGTTCCCTTGAGGATGTAAAGCTGACCCTTATACAGATATTCAAGATATCAGATATCCTTTCTGTAGAGTTCTGCTTTCTAAGCAGACATTTCTCCTTTTAACATTATTGGAAACTGTCCCTATGACAAAGGAGACCTCCTAAAATGAAATTGAAAAAAGTTTATTTGCATTTTTTACTGTTCTTCATATGTTGGATTTCAATGTTTGATAATAAAGGTTATAAATGATAAAATACCTGCAATTCCTGACAAAGGTGAAAGATTTAACTATATGGCTATAAAGACATTTGTTTATAGGTCTTGGTACAATAATATTGCAGTAATGTATTAAGGAATTCAATGTTTTCATTGAGGGCTCTGTTTTTTTTCATATCAGCTTTTCAGCATTCTAAGCATGTCCTGGGTTTAGGTGATTTATCCAAAGAACACAGAAGAGACCACAGCAAAATAAGGCTGTTTATTTCTGCATTTACTGGTAATGGACTGTCCATATACAGAGGCAGAGCATATGAGTGGACAATAAAAACCTTTCATGTCATTTTAGTTTATTAGTATTAGTGGATTTTGACAGTTAACTGGAATGAAAAAGCATTTCTTCTAACCCCTTCAAGTCATCAGTGTAAATCAACAAACTTGTTCTGATCCAATACCCAAACAAAATCACTGAAAAAGTTTCTAGCAAATTTTATAGGTGTTGTAGTAGTTCCTAGGGACTTAAAGTTTTTTGGCAACCTTTTTTTTTTTTTTGGCTACAAAATAGAGATTTCTTAGATTCAATTATTCTATCACTTTTGGCAGAAAGAAATGGAAACTAATTTAGAGTTCCCACCACCAGCACCTCTACTAACTGCTAAGATGAGGGGAGTAGATTCACTAAGTGAGCAACAAAGGGATTGATTCAGCAAATAATACACATATTGAGTGAGGAGCCTGGACAACAAAATACATAATATAGGTCTATTATTGGATATTAGTTAACAAATTATGTATGTGTGTGGGGTGAGGTATATAATGACACTTGAATAAGTGTCAATTTAATTTAAAGAATATTGCATAAAATTATAATTGCCCACTCATTTTGGCATATTTTGTGGTAGAAATAACATAATTGAGACTCCTGCTCTTGCCAGGGCAGATTCCTTACTTTGCAGCACATATGTCTAAAATATCTATTTCAGTCAGTTTTGCATTCAGCAGGGAAACAAGTGACATAGATGCCAGCAAGTTTATTAAAATACATACTTTTTGTCTCCATATAAGAAAACTACTTCCTGTGCATGTGTGAGTTTTAGGCTGGAGGCATCGGTTCTCAGTCTGAATGTACTTTTCATGAAAACTCAGCTTCATGAAAGCTTTATTCATAGGCAGTCTGTCAGTTCTCAAGGCTATATGGCAGCTTTGTGATCTGGAATAATTCAGCTCAGAGACAAGTTAATAGGAGGAGCTCTAATTCAGGACACACATTAAAAAAACCTCCCAAACCCTTATACCCAGAAGACTTGATACAACACAGTGCTCACTGAAGAACATGTCCTCCCCATTTTACCTGAGATGGACAAAGCTTGTGGTATTAAGTCTGTGGTGCAAAGACAACAGAATACAGTTTTACCAAGGGAAAGTCCATCAATAGTCATTTGTGGCTTCTTTGTCAGAAGTAATAGTGGAAACACAAAGTCTTTTATCAGACTGAGAAAACTTTCTCCAAGTCCTTACTTCTCTGCTTAAGGGCTGCAGGACTGTAAATTGCCGGCGAGATATGCATTTCATGGCAATACATGGTTCCATCTCTCGGCACTGGTGAGCCCACAGCTGGAGCTCAGTGTCCAGGTTTGGGCTCCCCAGCACAGGGCAGACATGGGTCTGTCCTGCACTGGGTCGAATCCAGCGCAGGATCACCGAGATGGCTAGGCACACAGAGCATATGAGGAAAGGCGGAGGGCACTGGGCTGGTTCAGCCCGGAGAAAAGAATGGGGAGACCTTACTGCTGTCTGCAACTACCTCATGGGAAGGTTAAGGAAGGTAAAGCCAGACTCTTTCTGAAGGTGGAGGAATGACAGGCAAAGAGCAAAAGAAATTCTGATTAGATATTAGGAAAACTTTTTCACCATGGTGGTGCTCAAACTTTGGAACAGGGCCCACAGAGGCTGTGGGGTGTCCAGTATTTAGAGATGTTCAGACCCTCACTGGACAAGGCCCTCAGCAACCTTCTTGCATTAGCGCTGCTTTAAGCAAAGGATTGGATGAGATAATCCCCTTAAGGTCCCTTCCAGCTTATATCGTTATGTGATTCTCAGCATGCATTGTGGTTTTATTATTACCTTTTCCTGTTTTAGAGCCTTCCCTGTTAATGCAGTTGGCAGTACAGTGCTGTCCCCGTGTATCATTTGGCTAAAGTCAAAACATTCAAATATTTTGCCTACCTGCTCTTGAAAAGAGACTTTCTAAAGAATCTCATTCATAAAAAAGCAGTGAACAGGATTCCAAGTTGCACACTAATTCATTTGATACAAAAATATAGAGAGAGAGGGAGAGAGAAAAAAGAATAGCTTGATATTATGGCCTGCAACTAGTCTTATTTTTAAAAACATTCCGATGAAACATATTGGCAATGAATGCCCAGTGCGCACAGGCAGCCCAGCTCCAGTGATTATGTAGCAACTTGTGCTATGTAATATAAATTTATGGCGAGGCACAAGGTAGAAAGGAATAAATAAAAACTCTTATCAACCACAGTGATGTCAGCAAAAGAACCAAGTCTCCACTAAAATGGCTTCTTTCAGATCAAGTTACAAGGAGGAAGAAAATAAAAATCCTATTACAGGGAGTACATTGCATCTACATCTCACCTCTCTCCTCTAGGTTCATAAAGCTAGTGCAGTGCTCAGGGATGTTTTTACAGCCTTGTTGCAAGTTCACCACATACAGGCAGGCCTGTTCATTCAGAGCTGCAAGAGTGATAATATTTACCTTCCCAGAAGACTATTTTAAGACTCCCACCGCAGCAGAGCTGGGGAGGTGATTTTTGTCTTAATACATAATATGCCATATTTCACTCTCACTTTTTTGCCAGTGCTTCTCACTGCTTTGCTAGTGCAGATATTGTAGCTGTTCCACAAACTGTGGGCTTTTCTTCTTTTCCAGCATCTAGGAGGTCTCCTAACTCAAGACTAGATCAGATTAAGAGTCCCAACATATAGAAGTTTGTCTCCTTATTTCACTGTGTATCCGTTACTGAATTATTTGGATACCTTATAGCTCTTACTTTCATAGAAATTGAAGTCAGAAAGGACTATTAGACTGTGCCCCCTGATTTCTTTAATCTGTTACTGTAGAGAAGCCTCACATATCAGAAGGATAATTATCATTTAGGGCAGTTCAGAACTTAGATGCAGTGGGACCCAGATGCTGAACTGCAGGGAAAAGCAGTTGGGGAGAATAGATGTCAGACCATCAACTTCTGATTCCGTCTGCCAAGAAGACCTCCTCAACAGGGTGTTAATTCAATAATAAAGTAATGAAAGCAGCTTCTTTCAGACACATAAAGGACAAGGAGGTGCCTGGGAGGAGCCTGCATGGACTTACCGAGGGCAAATCCTGCCCTGATTGCTTTCTGTGATGAAGTGCTGAGGACAAGGGGAGAGCAGTGGGCATTGTAAACCTTGACCTTAGCAAGACCTTTGGCATGGTCTCCCATTGGAACTTGTAGTCAAATTGGCAGAATATGGGTTGGATAAGTGCGGACAAGGTATGGATAAGTGGTTTGGGTAAGGTGGGTGGAAAATAGACTGGACTTTTGGGCTCAGTGTTGTGATCGGTGCTACAAAGTTCAGCTGGTGACAGTAATGAGTGCTGTACCTCAAGGAATTAGTGGCAAAACTGTTAAATGTTTTTATTAGCAACCAATATTATAGGACAAAGTGCACTCTTAACAAGTCTGTAGCTGGGAGCAGGTTGGGGGGAGTAGTCAATACACTGAAGGACAGGGTTGCCATTCAGGTGGACCTCAATAAGCTGGAGAAATGATCTAACGGGAAATTTTTTAAGTTCAACACAGACAAATGCAAAGTCCTGCACACAATACAGAAGTACAGAATAATCCTGTGGGTCAGTACAGACTGTGGCCAACTGGCCAAAGGAAGCTTTGCAATAAAAGGCCCGGGAGTGCTGGTGGGCAGAGAGAGTTTGCAGTGTGTCTTTGCAGCAAAGATCAACGGTGTGCTCTCTCAGCAYGAGTGAAGCCAGCCAGTCCGGGGAAGCAACACTGTCTTGATGCTTGGCACTGGTGAGACCACAGCTCAAGAACGATGTCTGGGTTTGAGCTCCCCAGCACAGCACAGACACAGACGTACCAGGGTGAGCCCAGCACAGGGTCACTAAGGTGATCGGGGCTGGAGCACAGGACCTACAGGGAGAGGCGGAGGGCACTGGGTGCTGGACTGGTTCAGCCTGGAGAAGAGAAGGGGTGGAGGATGGGGGATTGTTGTTGCCATCTGCACCCCAATGGGAAGGCATAAGGAGGAGAGCATTCTTCCAGGCAGCTGGCACAAGCTGTAACATGGGAAATTCTGATATTAGCAAAGCTTTTTCACCATGACAGTGGTCAAAAACTGGGACACAACGCAGGGAGGCAGTGGGATGTCCACCCTTAGAGACATTCAAAAGTTGACTAGACAAGGTGCAGGGTCCCTCCCCGCCTACGCCACTCTGATTCTGTGACTCTGCAAGAGCTTCTACAGCAATGTAGTTTCCTGCTAAATGACTTTCAGCTTCTACTTTGCAGAATACCCATTTTCTGGTGGTGAACCCACAAAGGATTATTAAATGTCAAGGAGTGAGGAGAACTGATATGGCCAATCATTATCGTTTCTTAGTTGTTGTGTTAAATGTGATATACAGAAATATTTGGAAAATGCCCAGAAACCTGAGATACATATTTTAAACCAAAATTAAGTTAAGTTTCTGGCTCCTAGGTTTGGGGAAGAAAAAGATTTATTGTCATTAAATTCTAGCCAGTCTTTTCCTACAGCCTCTTATAAATTGCAGTCCCTTTTGAGAACATAAACTTTGAAAATCTCAGTTCCATATAGCAATGCTGAACTTGAATATCTACTTATGTTATTCTCTTCAACACACATTAAAGAATATGCTTTTTTTGGGTAAATGTTAAAAATAGCTGTACCTGACAAAATTCATCTTACTTGGAATCTATTTATCATACTTAAAATAAATTGCAATGAGTTGCTCATAGAGTTTGAAATTTCTAGCAGAAAGTTTGTCCATCACTACTTTATAGAGTAGGCTGTTCTGCCTCAAGATAATGAGCTGTTTCTTTACCTGCACACATTTTATGTTAAAAGCTCTGAGTGTGCACTTAAGGGAAAAAGGAGGAAAAAGGAGAAAGAAGGAAAATCGAACTTTCTAAATTTGTTGACCTTGATGTGAGTCTAGTTTTGACTCTACCACAGCATCATTACTCAACAGTGTGTATTTTTTTGCCTGATTTTTTATGACTTTTAAATATGAACAAGTACCATTGTGAGCCACCTGACGTCTGAGGCATACCCTGCCTCCTTTAAGCAAGCACATGGCAGGTGTTAGCTTCCTAGCTCAGGCAAACTGGTGCCCTATATTCCTATGATAAAAGCCAATATTATGTATTTCACAATATGAAAAGTCAATCACAGTTAGGTGCTCACTTCCAGGTCATGTGTCTTGAACAAAATATCACCACTCGGCTACAGGGATTAAGGAATGAAGGGCAGGGGGAAGCATCAAGAAGCCTAAAAAGCATCAAAAAATATCACAGCTGAAAAGTGTTATGAAACTACAGGTGAACTATTAATTGTCAGACTAAAGAACTCTTCACTTACCAGGGTGTTTTTATGCCCAGTTATCTGGCCTTAGTGGTAACAAATACAAAGAAGTGATAGTAAGCAGAGAAAGCTGGCCTTGTAGCTTCAGGATGCAGCTCAAACACCTGGACAGATCATTTCTATAGCAGTTTTCGCTCTGAACTTCTTCTCCTCTATATTCCAGCTCCCCCACCTTTGTCCTTCCGTCCAGCTAGACCCCTCCTTGCTCACCATACTGCATGGATTTGCATACAAAGCCAGACCACAAAGACTTCAGAGATACCGGGGTGCTTGACACCTTTTTCTGTATACTTGCTTGAGGCTCAGGCTCAGAGGCAGGCTAATGCAGCCCCAAGGCTCCCAGACCGTCCATGGCTGCAGTTCGCATAAGATTTGGTACTGCTACAACTAGCTATCAACTCCATCATTTTTGCAGTACTGTCAGTCTTTCTATGTGAAGAGGGCAGCCCCTGGGCCTTTCTCTCATACTGATTAAGCCACTGCTTGAAAGAGCTCTGTCTTTGGCGAAATTTAAATATTTTAAGATGTTATTAACATCTCAACAGTGCCCAGACTGTATTCATTCAAAGTTTCTCCTACAATAAAGTCCATAACAATGCCAACAGAAGACATGAAAGAATTCATCCTTCTGTAATACCACTTGTCTTCTTGATCACCTATTAGTTCAAGTCAGACATACATTAACTGTTTATATTGCACGTTGACATAAGCCTTGATGGCATAAGATTATTTTTGTGGTATACCACACGTCTGAAGGTTGTTCTAAAATGTGAGGCAGACTGACAAATGTTCTCCCAAAGTCTGAACAGATCCATCACCACAGTGTGCAAAGTAGAAGGACAGAAAGCATCTGATTAATCATTAGGAGTAATCCTGATAAGAAATTAACTACTTTAATATTCTACTGAAAAGGATTGCTATGAGCAAATATTCTTAGTTTCTGATTTTTATTCAGAAGAGGATGAATTAAAAACATTAATAAAATTTAAATTAAACAATTCAATTAGGCATCTGTTCCTTAAGAGAGTAATTCATTCCTCTCCACACAAACCCAAGTAATTCAGTTGCATGGATAAGGTTAATTAGAAACATTTTGTAGAGCTCTATGAAAATGCTACACAATATGATTCTCAGCTAAAAAAAAAAAAAAAAGGAAATATGAATGCAAACATATTACTGTAAAGCTGTGGTTGAGATTTTAAATGTTCAAGAATTGGAAAATTCTAAATTACACCTCCAGCAGCAAGTGTATCTCAGCAATAATGTGTACATAAAAATGTCAAGTCTAATGCTACATACTGTACAGTATTAAAAAAAAMTCTATATAACCAAGTAGACTTATTTAGGGCTATTCGAGGAGTCAGAAGGCTCCACAAAATAGCTTCAGGCATATTCATTCCCCAGTTCAGTGAAATGTTTAAACAAACATCTAGCATGAGGCATTTCACCAGTCTTCTTGATGACACCCTCAATCACATAGTTATACCTGGATATAAACTTAGCGTTCTGCTGAAATGGAGCTCTGGAAAACCTATAACATAACTTCCATGTAGCCTTCTGTCAATTTACTTGTCTTAGTTATAAAAAAAACACCCTTTACTTAAATTGTACTTCTTGGAAAGTTGAAAAATTTTCTTTTTGTAATTTTAGATGACCATCTGTTATGGGCTCTGGCTGAGACCCCAAATAACCATGAAATGAACTTTGCTAACGTCAGAATTAGCACAGAGTTCAGTCAAAGCCTGACTCTAGTTCTCAGATGGGAGCAGTTATATAATGTTCAGCATATATAGTTCAATCTTACCAATGTTATTTTGCTTCAAAGGTGTTCATGTAAGCCAGAGTGGACTGATCTGTATTTTACATATATGCCACTTGTCGCTGACCTGCAGAGAATAACTATATTCAAGTTTCAGCTAGTAGAACAAAGGCCTTCTCCTGCATCCTAAAGTGTTCAGCTTCTGTTGCCTTTAATGTCAAATACCAGCTGGTAATGAACCACACAATGTTAAACCAATGTATATGCTGGCATAAAGCATAGTTGTCAAGTTATAGATTTATGAGAAATGCATGATTTGTACAGGAGAAAACTACACTGAAGTTGGAATATCATCTAGTTATTCAGAAAATATCTCAAAATAGGCTAATGATAGATTAATAGATAGACAGACAGACAGATAAATAACACACTTTACTGGGCATTGTGACAGCCATAAATATCTTTTGTTTAACATTTATGAGATGAATAGCCACATTTAATGGGCATTAGACATTCCAGCTGGGTGGGAGGTAAATGAAAGTTCTGGATTCATCCAAATTACTACCAGAAACTTCATTATCAAGATCATCTGGATCAAGAAATTCTGGTGGAAGACTAAAACAGACATTACAGAGAAAACATATATAAAGAGAAAGTTATATATTGTTATGTAAATAAAACAATATTTTTGGAAAGACAGCCCTGCAGAAATGCAGGGCACTGACTATGTTCCTCACCATCTTCCTAGAGGAATGTTTTAATACTTTGAAATCTGAGAAATAAATACAGAGAGAGAGAGAGAATACAACAACAACAAAAAAGGTTTTGGTACTGATCTAAGAATAGAGAGAGATGTGATTTTCATTGTACTTAGGCACTAACTTGCCTTTCGAATCATTCTGAAAATATTTAGATCATTTAGCTAAAATTCTATTTTAGTTTTCCTTTAGATAATTAAGATAAGAAGTGCCTTAAGATAACTGCATCCTAATGAACAGTCATTTCTATAGGAAAGGAGTGCCTTAGTGTCTATCTTTAACACTGGTGTAGTGAACCACTTACAATACCCCAGCTCCCTCATTTGGTCATGTTCAGTGACACCTAGAATATAACAGTCTACTCTTTCAGAAACTGCAGATTGGGTTAATAAATGAGGAGCTCAGCATGGTGGAAAAGCTTTGTGTTGCCCTGGTTTAGTGAGGTTCTCCTTTCCATGCAGTTTCAAGTAGTACTGGTGATGTCTGGCTTGTGTCTGTAGGCTTTGAGCTCTTATGGCACAGTTGGTGCTGTAAGCCCTTTGTCCAAACTGTGGATGCTGCCCGCCCCAGGGTGCCCATGCACCATTCCCAAAAGTTGTTGCAGCTCCCTTGGCTAAGGTGCACTGAACCAGATTGTCCATATTTTATTTCCATCCATATTCCTGTGCAACTAGTGCTTCCTCACGTAACTTCTAAATTTCCCACTGGAATATACCTAACAGTAAAACCTTGACATCTAAAGAATTTCTCCTGTCTTTAGTAGCATGTTAGTGTATTTTGACTGCTCTAATGCACTCTGATGGTTCAAAGAAGAGATACTGAAGTGATCAGAGGCCTGACTGAGAGGTGTTGAGCATCCTCAGTTCCCTTTGGGGATTTAGTGGGATGTTTTGAGTGTTCAGCACCTTGTAAGATCCAAAAGATTTCCACAAAGTTCTTTAATGCAGAAAGCCTAAGGGCTGGAGCACTCCTATTCTTTGAACTAGAGCTGCAACCAGGATTTCATGTTTACAAGAATAACTAGTTAAACATTAGTGAGGGTGGATGGAGGGGGCTTCTCAGACGATGGACCATTTTTGCTGGAAAGGAATTGAACAGTTACTGACTGCAAGAAGACTGAAAAAGGGGGTTTAGTTTTGTTTTGTGTTTTTTAATCATACGCAGACAAAGTCCAGGTTGCGCTTTCTTGATATTTGTAGTAGGAGGTTAATTAAGACAGGCAGAAGTATCAGCATCAGTGTATAGTTAGTCCTATGGGACTGTCTGCTCCCAGCATTATAGAATAGAGAAAAACAAGTTGAAGCAGCAGGGGGAAGAGGTTTCATCTCCAGTCTCTTTTACAAAAAAAACATTTAGCAAAACAAACATAAAATTATTGGATTCTTTTTTTTTTTCGATTGCTTTCTGTGCCTCTTTTCCAGCTAAGTGTTTGATTTAGTTGCTTTCTTTACTTTCTCCAAGCCTTACATGTGTTGAGTAGTAATAAAGGCAGTAATGCTTCTTTTCTGAGGCAACTACAAAAGCACATTGGGAGTTATTTCAGTGGTCTGTATGGTGCACAGCAAGTTTGTGAAACTTAGATAATATAGATCAAGGGGCCAAATTATTCAGGTGAGTCTGGATTTCTTTTTAATAAATCTTGTACACCACACAGTGCTCTTTGTCCCCAAATTTTTGTGGTTTTCTTCTCTACAATTTATTTTTCCACAATAAGGACTTTTATCAAAACACTCTTCAGCTCCTTTTCTATTTCTTCCAGAAAAAAGAATATCTTCTGCAATGGATTTGCATTAAAACACAGATTTTTAAGTGCTAAAAGTACAGTATTGCACTACTGTTCATTGATGATATTGTAAATATATGCTATTTCCCTAGATCTCTGAAGAGTAGTAGAACAAAGCATATTATTTTTATCAAGTTGATATTTGGAAATATTGTGCTCCTATTTTTCCTCTTGATTTCCAAGTCATGTAGACTTTGCCCTACAGATGTCAGTCAGCAGCATCCTAAGATGTAACAGTATCTGCCAAGATAGAACAAGACACTTCACAGAAAGACACCAGTTACAGCATCAGCTATATAAAACATTGCTTATTGGTCAGTCTCACTTGGCTTAATATGAGAGATTTGAAGTTAACTGATTTCTAAGCCAAATCTTCCTGGTTATTTAAAAAAAGGGACTGCTGCCTACCTAAAAATTCTGCAGAAACAGGTAAACACTCTTCTTTGGGTAATGTTTACATTTGAGGGCCCTAAAAGCACACAAATATGCCCCTCCGGCCATCAAGTGTCAGAATATAAATCACTGAGATCCATCACCCCCCTTTTCTTATTGCAAATCACTTAAATCTACACTGCTCCAAGTCCTACTCCCTGTTTCACAAGGAAGTGGTACAAGAACCTTTAGAATTAGTTTTGTAACCCCATTTCTCACGTCCCAAGAAAATGTTACAGAGTTTAGGTTCCCAGTACAGAAGAGGTAGAAAAATTCATTTATTAATATATTTCTCAGCCTTTTAAAGCAGTTATTCCAAACAACGTGTGGGAGTCCCCAAATTACATACACCCAAGAAAACAGAAACACCTGTAGCTCAGGGTAACTAGAGCAAGATGTTTCAAAAAAACCCCACCCACCTTACCAGTTCAATGATGCATATTTGTGCTCTGTTTAGTTTCAACTTCTGTAACAAATACACTAACTAAAAAGAAACTAGTTGCCTTGTCTTAGTATCACTGACACTGGGTTTTTTACTTGTCCTGTTTTTCAAAGGTGTATTGAGCTACTTGTGGCTACACACCTTCTCTTGTCCAAATCCCTAGCATGTGCTGGTTTACGTATCTGAGAAATATGCAAATTTGGTATTTGTGCACTTGTAGTTCTGCATGCTGTTCATTACACATGACTGGATTTTGAATTCAGATCTGTTTGCCGCTGCACTCATTGATTCTGGTGGAAGATGGTAGGATGTTGAAAGCTCATAAGTCACTTAGGAACAACAGCAGCAGATAAGAAATGTGCTCCAAATGTGACTTAAACCCACCCACAAAGAGCCCACAAAAGGCTCTTACTGGTTCACAGCAAATTGCGAGGTAAGCAAAACAAAGAAAAGCAAAAATAATGCTACAGTATAAGAGAAATGAAAGATAAAACACAGAAACCTGAACTCTACACAGCATGCCTCTCTAAACTGCAGACAGTTTTGTGTGTGTTAGTGATCATTCTTACTTTCACAACAATTGTTTTTAAAGCCTTTCCTATACCAGCTTATTTTTATAAATTGTTCTACAGAACATTTATGAGTCTACTTGTAAATGCAGTACTATCATAAATAATTTAAATCAAATTACTTGCCAACTAAACCAACAAAGTACCTTTAATGACACATTATACTTGATTTTTTTTATTGTGTTTGTGCCCTCATTTGTTGATTGCTAAAAATTGACAATCTGATTTGGTCTCCAAGTCATTAGAATGAATTAATAATGCTCTACAAGATTTCTAAGGACAGGGAAAGATTATTTCATTTAATCTCCCTTTCACCTAACACCAATTGTGCTGATAGCAGTGTGTAAACAAGTTCTTTAACCCAAATTTAAATTGTCAGGGAAAAATCAAACCAAAAGAAGCAGCTCAACAATGAGAAAAAAATAAAATAAAAAAAAATCTGTGAATAAAGCTTTGTGGTCACTCTCCTGGAGACCAGATTTATAAACACTTCTCCAGTTATATCAGTCTGGGCCTCCTTTGCCCATCATTGTAGGTCATGGCCAACATGCCAGACAGCACAAACTTCTCAGCAGCATCCTCACATGCTCCACCAACCTCAGGTTACACATTTCACCCACTGGTGAACCCAAAGAATAGGGAGCCATATCCAGAGATGGAGCCAAGGTGGAAGACGACAATAGCTTTGCATAATCTGCTATTGTTTAGCAGGTAGGCCAGGGGTTACCTTCAAACCTGGCTCACAAACCTGAACATGAAAGGTCAGATTCAGCTGCTCTTTGGTCACTTCAGCTTCCCTGGTCACTGCCAGCAATCTGTGTGCCAGTGGAGTTGACTGCTGGTCATGTCATGTTGGCCCGACCTGGGAACTTACACTGGAAACACTGATGACCTACACACAGCTGAGGTGTTACAGTTTTCTCATTTCACTTGGTCCTTGTTAGACATACAAAGACCTTAGATAACTTTTGAGACTTTCAAAGTGGTATAAATAGAGAAAAATAAGTCTTCCCCAAGTCACTCCCTGCTTTTTGCTCATGTGTGTAAAAAGCCTAAAAGTCCTTTGCGATCTTGTCTTGGGAAGTCTCTGTGAAGCACACAAGAGTAAAAGGAGCAAAAAGGAGTTAAAGGGTTACCTGTAGTGCAATGCATTCTTGTAATTTCCTTCAGAAATAGCCACCGAGCCGCTCTAACTTTTGCTTTCGGATTACCACTGGCTCTGTGATAGCTCCCTCATTTCCCTGCAGAAGAGGGAAAGCAAGCAAAGATCAGTTTTTTTGTGCTAATAGTATTTTCACTATTTGTCAGACAAAGCCATCTGCTCACAACAGTTCTGATCCTGAAGCTGGCAAAACACTGATGCTTAGAGTAGGAAATTTTCCCTGAAATGGTATACTCGGTAATTCATAACTATGTTTGTTCAGTTGCTTATCCTTCAGAGATTAAGCATCTTCCAACAAGTAATCCAGTACTTAGTATTCACATGCTGAAAGGAAGATGTGATCTGCTAAGAGCTGGGAGTGCTTCAGAACTAAGCACTGAGTGGTTAAAACAGAGCAACAATCTTCATTATTCTTATGACTGAAATGTGCAATTACACCAATATAGATACCTCCTTGAAAGTCAGTGCCAAACAGCAGGAAAGTATTTAAGAAACTGACAGTTACATTCATTCTACATTTTGTGCTCATAAATTTTATTTTTAAATTTTAAAATGTGCAAAAAAAAAACTTAGAAGGAAATGTTAATTTTATAATACTTGCCAATTAGTCACTATGACAAATATTTTGGTTGTCAACAACTAAAATATTTCAGCTTGGCAGGGGCAAAAAGTATAAGCAATAATAATAATATACTATATAATATAAGCAATAATAATATAATAAACTCTGAATTGTTGTCAATGATTATTTCTTATAGCCATACAGGATCAAGTTTTCAGTCTGGAATTATCTGAGCCATAGTTCTGGCTCTGTAAATTTTCGCAAGCAAAGCATTTTTATATTACGTTATATATCTCTGTACTTCCAATAAAAATCCCTTAAGGACTGTTTCTTAAAAATAACTCTTCATACATTCCACACAAAATAAGATGTGGAAATGGAAGTATGATGATGAGGAAATGGGAGCCTGAGCAGAGGAGGCAAGGGAACAGGTTAGGAAGAGAGCTATTGGAAAGGTCTAAAGATGGTTAATACAAGAATAAAAAATTGAAATGTGAGGTTGCAATGGAGGCCATGTTCTCCAGTTCTGACCCTGAAGCAGTACATCTATTAACCTGACACGAATCCTGTAATACTTTCATGTGGAATTGCATCATTAAAAGTATAAAACAAAAAAAAATGCAGCATGTGACCTGCAAAGACCTAGTCCAAACTTTGCCTCCAATTTCTAATTTAGCACTACAGAAGAAATAGATACACGAAGATGAAATGTATTATCTAGTCAAAATGTGAATCTTGCTTGTGAGCAAGTAAAAAGCAACGAGTATGCAAACAGAAAGGGAAGGCCAAGGGATAGAGCAATAGAGAACAAATTGACTTGAGAGACAGAGCTTTTGGTGAGAATGCTGGCAGCAAAGATGGTTAAAATTCTAAACAAACAAACTGTTTTCCATGTTCTACATTGAAATTTTGTATATATTATTAAAGAGTAGCAGCAGAGAACACTTGACTCCATTGTCCATTTCTCCTAAAAAAGTTTGATCAAGCCATTCAGGTCAAAAGGAGTAATACATTGCAAGGAAGAGAATGTGTGTATTTATACCTTGGTTTAGAAAAGTGATATAAATGAAAAATAAAGCTCTAATACATATATGGGCTATTTTTCTTCCTGCCTGCCAGTTTTTTTCCCTTCCTCCCTCCCTCCCTCCTTCCCTTTCTCCCTTCCTCCCTTCCTTCTTTCCTTTCTTCCTGTATTTATTTCTTTATTGTTTTTCTTTGGGTCAAACTGTATGGAAATATTTTAAAATCTTCAGTCATCTCTTTTTTTCTTAAAGACAAACAAGAAAAACAAAGATGTGGAAAGCAGTGGGCATCGCTATATCAGCCTCAGAGAACAGTGTATGAATTTGAATAATTTTCATCTTAATATCTTGATGTTTTTCTCACTTGTCTTCTGATTCAAGGACATGGAACTGTTCTCAGGCCAGCTGTTTTCTTAAGAGCTCAGGTCTCTCTTCACARATTGATTTGTTTCTTTTGTTTTTTTTTAAAAGAGCTGCAATTGATTAGAATTATCTTTTATCTTACAATTTTGAAATGGCAGAAGGAATCAAGGGAATGCATTGCCATGTGAGGAAGGAGTGGGAGAGATAGTAACTGGTTTTGTTTATAAATAAGTGCAAGCAGAAAGGGAAATATGTACACAGTTTTCTTTACCTCAAAGATTTTCAAACATTATTGCCTAACTGATATTATCCGAATTAGCTTACACTATAGGGATCAATTAAAATATCACTGCTGATAAATTGCTGCAGGGAAACTGCAAGTCTGGACATGTATAGCCTCAGTTCATGATCCGGTATGTACTCATATGATCTACTAGGTAAAAGAGTTTAAATAAATGGAATGTTTAGGAACTATTTTTCAATATATCTGAATACACACACAAAAAGTAAGGAAAGGGTCACTTTGAGCAGTACATTGCAAGAAAGTTTTTTATATACTTTCTACCTTTAAGCATCTATCTCACGTGTGTGAATTAGGTGTCTTAATTCCTGCAAATGTAATAAAACCCCCAGAGCACCTGGTTCCTAATTCAGYGACAGTAGGTCTAATGCAGATATTAATTCTGGATTCCACAGAGCTGGGTGTAACCAGGAACAGTAGGGGCTTAGAAAAGGTAGGGTTCTGTTTTGAGGTAAAAGTAATCACAGATGAGCACCAGCTCTACCTTGAAGGTCCCTTGTACCCCTTCATCAGTACATGCAGTGTGTTCTAATACATGCTGGACTGCAATCATAAAGATATTTTTCACCAACTCTTTATAGGTCATGGCTTGGAAAACAGAGTTCTGCAATGGCTACTTGGATGAAGAGTTCAAAGAAGAGAGAGACAGAGAAGCATGCAGCACCTTGCATACGTAACAAATGAGTGTGCTTCTGAAGTAAAGTTTTATTGGCAAAACTATCAAACAACCACATATTGCAAAACAGGTACATCCTTTTTTCCTCCCAGCGGTCTGTTTTCGTTCTAGGCCCACTGTCTTGAGCACTAGTGTTGATGAATCAGCTTTCCTGTTAACAAGAGGTGAAAGCCATCATCTAATGAAAACACTCTGTAGTTTATGACTCCCTAGACTGTAGTTCTGCATATTAAAACAGAATTTCAATCTCAGTGTTAGAAATAAAATAAAATCTAGCATCTGTAGATTGAACAGAACCAATAAAAATGCTGCTCATTTAATTTTAACAATATTTTTTAATGTTAGACAGTATAAAAAGAGGCCCTGAATGTAATTAAAAAATGTCTATAAATTAGAAATAAACTGGTAGAAATCAACACAATAGTTTAGTTGATGGACTAGTTTATTAAACATACAAATTTGATGGCATAGAGTTTTGAGAGTTTAAAAGTATACAGAACTACTACAAATCTATCATATCCTGCAGACTTGCAGATACCTTTATTTAGAGATAACGTCAATTTTACTGCCTATTATGTATTTCTTTCATGTATTCAATGAAGTATAAATCCAAAGTGAATGGATTCATTCCATTGACTTTTTTTTTCATCGAAAAAGTTAATCTCTTGTTGGAATCCCATGACAACACCTTAACTTTTTAAAAACAACTTTTTTAAAACATACCATACAGTCTTCCAAAAAGTAGTGGAAAAGATGGGCTTTTAGGGGACAACTGAATCCTAGTTCAATCTGTTTACAGGAATGATACTAATCCCTTAGTAAAACATAAATGATCCATTCCATAAATGGAAAAAGAATGCAGGAACTAGCGAACACCTCACAGTGATACAAGAACAGATGTACTTTACATTACTGTTAAGACAAAGCAGCCTCACAAAGGTACCATGCATCCAATCTGGCTCCATTATCCTGTATGACTGTTCGCCTGGGTCAGCTTTCTCTCTCCACCATGAATCAAACAAAATTCTCTCTCTTTTTTTCTCTTTTTAGTTTGTTATTTGTTTTTGCAAGATGGTTTTTGCAAGGACAGCAGTTTCACTGCGTGTTACTCGCTGTTGCTGCTGCTGAACCAGCAGCCTGAGCATGGCACAACGCATGCGGGTTGCACAACCCCCAACTTTGACTTAAGCATTTCATCTACAGAATCATTTAGAAAGCTGGTAGGCATCACCACAGCATTTCTAAAGACTGCTTAACTACAGAAAGGCTGTAAAGTGACTTTACCACACACATTTCAAGCTGACGGAAAAGCTAAAAATAAAATCCAATCTTCCACCTCCCAGCGTATGTCCCCACAGCACAGCACAAGCTGGGTGCAAGCACTTGATCTAGTCTGCACCAGCCCCGAGTCTCAGAAGCAGGCCAGTTAAGACCACCTGGCACTGCAGCTGAACTAAGAAGTCCTGCACATATCTTTGTACAACACTGCATTACATTTTCCAGATCCATATCTTGCTTCTTGGGCTGTACTTCCTCTCATTTATGCAAATTTTTCTTTAGCAATGTAAACTGTAAGATGAACTGCTTCACAGAATTAGCTTTATTCTGCAACCATTTCCACTGTCAGATAGCAAAGCAGCACCCAAACTTGGGTAGGAGGCACAGTCAGCCAGGCAGCTATAGTGTTATGGTTGGATAGCCCTGAAATGTATTTAGCAGCGCTCTGCAACAATTCTTGAGTTTTACACATGTCCATGTTCTTTCAATGCATTATCTTCTCCTGATGCTGAATGCTGCTCTGTAAGGGACTGCCTATATCACTATTTCTTTGCTGTCATACTACATTTCTGTTAATAATATTTTTCTTCCTCTATAAATTTTCCCATAGAAGTCTTGTGATTTTATCATAATTTAGTGAAAGATTTCTTGAAGTGAATGACAGTTATTTTCCCCTGCACTTTCATCTTAAGAAAGGAAAGATTCCTAAGTGACCTTGCACAATGAGTAAAAATAAAGCAAAACACACATCTCTAGAATAAAAAGACAGGCCATTCTCCTTGCCTACATGTGGATAAGTCTCTCTCTTTACTTGAACTTGATCAGAAAGGCAATATAATGTTCAGCCACAGATTTTTGAAGGCCAGGGGTAACCTTAGATCTTCTGGTATGACACTGAGTACAACCAAGCACATGAATGCGCACGTGTGCGCACACACTCACAGATTAAGCTTTCACAGATAGCTTCAGTCATTTTCCAAAAGCTGCACAGTTCAAACAAATACGAAACTGCATTTACCTGCCCAGGCTTTTTCTGAGAAACCACAAATTGTGGATACCATTTAGATATTCCTCTCTTACAAAGTGTTCTGTTCATATACACATGCTTATTGCCCACAATACATTTCTAGAATATCTATGTCTGGAATATACTTGTCATGTGATTCACACTTAACCAGGTTGACTGAGTCCAGCTTCTTAAAGAGACACTGGCTAAATTGCCCCTCAAAATCTTGTTTCTTCACATTTAAAATGAAAAGTAGGTTTCACCTACAGTATAAATGAGGTTCCCGTTTGGGGCTTTAAAAGCAAGAAAAGAACCTTGTGCATCTTTCTACAAGTTCAGATTAATTCTAAAGGCCACTTCCTCTCCAGAAGCAAGAACAGCTCAACAGCACCTCTATAAGCAAGCTTCAGTCTAACTGGTCCAAGAGAGTGAGTTGCAAGCACTTGCACTATTACTCAGCCTTGATACTGGCTGGAAGAGAGCAGCAGCACTGGTGTCTAACCAACATTTATTCTACCAAACTAGATGGCATGGGAAGCAGAAGATGAAGTGTAAAAAGAGTGTTTTTCTTCCTTCTCTTTTAGCCATTTGCATATTCAATTTCTTATGCTTATCTTAAGGCCCTGCTGAGGTTTCCCTTCTTTTTTTTTTTTCTGGCTAAGAACTCAACCAGTCTGAAATTTCTGTCCATCTACCAATGGCAGCAGATAAAATTGCTAGTATATCTGTTGGAAGGGCAATACTGCTGGACTCAAGCAATCTAGGAGATTTCTGGAGCATATAGTAGGCAATTGCTTGATGCAAGTGATTGATCAATCAGTTACAGAAGATGTTCTGTTGGAGTTGCTACTAACAAACAAGAAAGAAGTGGTAAAAGATGTGTAGATCAAGGGCAACTTTGGCTGCAGCAACCACAAGACTGTGAAGTTTAAGATGCTGAGAGGAGTAAGCAAGAAAGAATTACAACCTTGGACTTCCAAAGTGTGCATTTTGGCCTGTTCAGGACCGCCCAGGTTTCTGAGCCTACTACTTGAGTTTGTGGGAGTGAGGCAGCATCCACTGAAGAAGGGGATTGCATTGAGCACTTAAACCAATTAGACATACAGAAGTCTGTGGGACTAGGGAGGAAACAGGCAAACATTCAAGAAATGTGAGAAGGAAAATACAGGGAACTACAGGCTCATCGGCCTCACTGTGGTCCCTGGGAAGGGGATGGAGCAGGTGGCTTAGAAGCCATTTCTGAATATGGGAAGGACAAGAAGGTGACTATTCCTATTAAATTTTATTACTGCACCAATGGCAAATCATGCCTCACCAACCTGATTGCTGTCTATGATGAGATAGCTGGCCCTGTGGACAAGGAGAGGGTAGTGGGCAGATCCTTTGACTTTAGTGAGGCTTTTCACAATCTCCCACTGTCTTCTCACCAGATTGGTGATACATGGGATGGATAAGTGGATGATAAAATGGGCAGAAAATTGACTGGATTGCTCATCTCAGAGAGCTACTGCCACTGGTAGCAGCTGTGGGGGTCCCTCAGGGGTAAATATTGTTTAACACCCTGATTAATGACCTGCATGACAGGTTGGAGTGCACCTTTGTCAAGTTTGCAGGTGACTCCAGATTGAGGGGAGCAGTCAGTGTGCCAGAGGACAGGGCAGGGAGGGACCTCAGAGGGACCTGGAGAGGCTGGAGAAAAGGACTGACAAGAACCCCATGAAGTTCACCAAAGACCAGTGCAAAGCCAGGCCCCTGGGATGCAGTCACCCACCACAGCAGGACAGGCTGGGGCCAACTGGTTGGGCAGCAGCTCTGCAGAAAAGGCTCTGGAGGTCCTGGGGGGCAACGTCTTGGCCACAAGGCAGCAGAAGGCCCCTGCAGCCTGGGATGCATTAGCACAGAGTAGCTAGCTAGCGTGGGGAAGTGACTCTGTCCTGCTGCTCCACACTGGTGAGACCACAGTTGGAGCGTGGTGTCCAGGTTTGAGCTTCACAGCACAGCACAGACATGGATGTACTAGGGCAAGCCTAGCACATGGTCACTGATCAGGGCTGGAGCACTGGGTACAGGAGGAGAGGCAGAGGGCAATGGCCTTGTTCTGCCTGGAAAAGAGAAGCAGAAGTGGAGACCTTATTGCTGTCTGCAACTACTTGGTAGGGAGTATACAGAGAAGATGCAGCCTGACACTTTTTGGAGGTGCACGGTGAGAAGACAAGAGGCAGCAGGCACAAGTTGGAACAGAGGAAATCATGATTAGGAGAAAAAAAATGTACCATGAAGATGGTTAAATACTGGAGCAGGTTTGACAGAGAGGCTGTGGGATCTCTAATACTGGAGGTGTTCAAGACTTGACCAGGCAAGTCCCTGAATAACCTGATCTAGTTAGACCTGACTGGAGCAGGGCACTGGGCTAGGTGGCTTCTGGAGGTCCCTTCCACCCTAAATTGTTCTAGATTATTCTATGATTCTAAATATTCTGGTTGCATGTGTGGAGACTGAAAGCAAATTTAAATATTTCACTGAAGTATCCTTACATTCCTATTAAATTTTTATTACTGCTCACAGTTCTTATGGTTTTACAAGACAAATCTAATTTGCACTTCTCAGGTTTATTCAGAACATATTGTAAAACTGTCTTGTGATCAAATGTATAAAATTGTCTACAATATAAAGCAAAAACAGAACCACAGGATACTTCCAATAGTATGATTTCTCCATCAATTAGACCCAGGTTGTTTCCTTGGTAGACTGTATGTCATGTGGACCATTCAATCCTTCTATTCTATTCTTACACTAGGAATTACTGACTCATTTGGAGAACTCTTTTTTTTTTCCCCCTTTCAGTGAAGAAGGAGAGCTTAGGAGATCAATCAGTGATATGCAAGTGGGCCTGGAAAAATGTTTGTCACAATGTCACATTCATAGCCACCTTTTGCCATCAGCGCATGCAGATGTAGCATCTGCTGTGAAAGATTACTTTTTTCATTGGTACAGAATAAAAATTCACCCAACAGGACCTGATCCCAAATCCAGTGAATTTAATGGAAAGATGGGGTTCAAATTTAACATAGTCTTGATTTCTTCTAGTTCATTTTTTGTTGTGTTTATTCAAATTTTAGATCATATTTTGGGCTTAAAATCATCAGACACTATGTCCTAACTGAACCTTAATGTGTGGCAGTTTTTATTTGCAAATAAATCACAAAGTGATAAAGTTGTAACCTTTTGTTACTCAAAATCATGTCTGAGACAATTTAGTTGTGGAAGTGGGAAGTGGGAGACAGGAATGGCTTGCCACTCTGATGGCTTAAAAATATGGTAACCTTTGCTTCCCACTCAAATAACACAGAGGGGACAGGGAGATAGCACCTTTTCCTCCAATCTACATATCCATAAAAATACAGAGTTTAAAAATATTTTAAAATGTTACCTTGTGAATAGTATTTTCTTGTACACATTCTTGTTCACCAGACACTTGCCATCTGGCATTATTCCTGCAATTCAGTCTTTTTTTTCTTTTTTTTTTTTCTTAAGTATACAGTGCCTGCATTTGTGTCTTTCACCCTTGAATTCTATTCATAATTAATCTCTTGGTTCATGTAATCATTTCTGCAGTATATTCTCTTAGTGAAGAAAGTGAGTTCTCACGGGTGCAATATCTCAGATAGGGAACAAAGGCTTTGCTTTCCTCTGTCCATGTTAGACAGCACTAATATGATTCTCTGGAGCAGAGCCTCTTTGCAAAGACACGAAGATTTACAATCCTCCAGCTTTCTCAGCTAAGGCCTCTCCAAGGCTTTCAGGAGCTGGGCTTTGCAAGGGATTGTATTCTTTAAATACTCTCTCTTTTAGAAGAGAGCTTACCTGTTTTCTCAGCCTGATGTAGATGCTATTAAGGGAGGTTTCCATGGATACTAACATCAATAGAAAATGAAAGAGGGCTGTCCTCCTTTCTGACCCACTGGAGTTCCCCACTGTTGCTATGGCAAAGCTTACAGATATTGCTGTTTTTGTTTTGCATAATCTGATTTAAAAATCTGAGCAAAAGCATTCTATTTGGATTGGTGAAAACATCTGGGTAGAACAAGTGACAATTTGATCATAATCTTAGAAGTTTTCTTGAACTTCGGGATAATTTGTAAAGCAATTAGATGATCCTATGATGATCCTACCTTCTTACAGGTTCTGTGTCACTCCCAGAAACAGAAAATCAGAAGAGAATGAACTGGAATTTGGAAATAAATTTTGTCACTTTACACCAGCTATCCCATAGGAGTAAAAAGTTAAGCTAAAAAATGATAAGTTAAAAGTAATTTTCAAATTATAAACTGGTGAAGGACCAAACTTTGGACATTCCTCATTGTGAATTTAGATCAAAGGCCACTGAGGTAAAAGAAAGTATCTCAACTGATTTGAGCGGGCTGTGGATCAGGCCACAAGTCCCAAATTAAATATTCATGATACATGGACACTACTGTTCTAAAACTCTAATGTCAAATAATCATTTTTGGTGTTCTATAGCTTTTATTAATTTTATTCTTTGATCAGGACTGTTTCTAAGAATCTTCCATCATTTCATGAAAAATTTTCTCTAAAAAATCCCCTTTCTTAAAAATACACACATACAAAGTAAGACAATCCATTCTCCCTGAGATCCATAAACCTTTCAAGTGGCATAAATGGGAATTCTCTAACAGTTAAGATTTATTGCCTGTGTCCTAGCATATAGACAAGGGCACAGATGTTCTGCAAAAAATAAGAAACTGTAGATCGGTAGAAGAAATAACTATAGTGGATACAACAGTCGCAGTAAGGGTGTGACCTCCCCAGTAAGGCATTATTTTTGTCATTTTATATCACCTGGATTAGTCTATTTGTTTGAACCTTCTGTGTGTATGTTTTATTGCTTTATTTCCTATCTTGGTCATAAAGGGCACATTTATTGTTTAGTAAGCAGAATTAAGATGGCCACTGTTTACATAGTCAATAGCAGTCAAACAATAAGGTCAATGTCTATCCCATCCTGGAAATATTGGGGTTAGGGCTGGTGAAATTATCATTCTATTTTGTTTTTATGGCTCTAATAGAATGCCACAGAGTCCCTGACCCCAGCTGCCACTCATGTTCTTCTCTAATAGCAATGTATAACCTTTGACAGTCAATTAAAACAGGAAATAAGGCAAAGAAGGGGTCAGTATGCATGTTTGGCCAGTCTGAGCCTTTGAAGTAAAGTCCAAGAAGGCTTCCAAAGAGTAATATCCCATATTCACCCAGCATAAAGGAAAGAGAGGGAGGAAGAGAGGAAAGGAGGAAAAGAGAGAAGGGAAGAGGGAGGAAAAAAAGGAGGAAAGGATGGAAGGAGGCGGGATGGAGCAAGGAGGCGAGGGTGAAAGGCCCTTTCCCTTTTATTTGTTTGGCGACCTTAAGCCCTGTGGTTTAAAGCATCCTACAGCATGGCAATTCACATACCCCCTGTCTCTCATTAAAAGCACAAGGTTCTCTTACTGATTGTCTACATGGGAAAGGGTAGGTGCCTTTGGTGTTAGAACTGAATACACAGACCTTTTATTTAATTTAAGTTTATTACATAAATTATCATAATAAGGATAAGGATAAATCATTTATTTTTCTTTGGTGTCTGTGTGTGGTGGGGAGGCAGGAGCAGAGTTGCTTGGCCAAGGAAAAAGTTAACCCCAAGTGACATTGCAAGCAACATAATATCAGCTAAAACAAATAATCTGTGTATTAGATATCTCTCATTTATCACTGGTCTCATCTTTCTGCAAATTCTAGGTTTTGGACTCTAGAACTGGCAACTGTATTCTATTACAGTATATGATAATCCTTCTAAATAAGAACAGTTAGTTCAGAGAGAAGGAATCCTTATTACTTGCCCTTACTTGGGGGAATAGCTTTTTCCAAAGGATAAAAGAGCTTTAAGTATTCCCAGTCTAATTCTAGATTTCTCTTTTGTGCTGCACATAGATACGGTTTTCTAAGGCTATATGAAGCTACAGCGATTGCACAGTGTTACCTGCAATAGGCGACCTCAATAATCCCAATGACAGGTCTGCAAATTCTGGCTAAATTGCAATGGACATATTAGAAGGTTATTCGGTCATGAATGAAATTATTTAAATAATGAAACACCTAGAATTACTCTAACTATTTTTTTCCAGGCATTAATAAATCTTGTTAGTAGAAGTTGCACACTTTTTTATCTAATTTGAATTTTTCTGGCTTTGGTTGTTAGTCACTGAACTGAATTAACTTTGTTTCAGTAAATTATGTTTCAGTTTGCTGAATAAAAATCAAAGGAAAAAATCAGTTTGGAACTGACAAAAATAAAAATTTCTGCTTTCTCATAAAAATTTTCTAAATTGAAAACCTGTTTTTCAGATACTCTGAAGAGTTCCTAGAAGCTGTTTTACAATCAAGTGTAGACATATTCCAGAATGAAAAAAAATGCCATAAAGCCAAGCAAATTCAAAGTAAGTTTTGAATTTTTTGGAAAGAAACAAGTTTTCACTTAAATGAGTAAACAGTCCAGATGGTCTTGCACAGAAACCAAAGAGAAGATGGTGAAGAAAAGCAAGCTGGCCATAGCAAATTTTGAGGACTCTAACCAAATCAGTCCCTTTTGTTTTCAAGATGAAACAGTTTAATTACTGCGGTTACTCACCACAGAAACTAAACTATATCTACACTGCACAACAAGGACAGCCACAGCAAGAGTTTTGTACAAGGGAGTTTAACAAATTTAGCCAATGTGGAGCCCATCACTGCTTTTGTAATAATCTATGTTAGAGTGGGTGTTTTCTGTATTACACTGAAATGTAAACATACCTACAGATTCTTATCCACTGCTAGGAAAGGTGAGAAGCATTCAAATAAATGTAAAAGCATATGTATTTTTCTTCTAGCCAGGATTAAAAAAAACCCTCTCCCCTGTGACTGCATCAGCTACTACTTTCCTCTATTACAGAGATTAAAAATTCAAGAGTCGCCATCCATTCAGCTAGTTTTAAAGAAAATAATTGATTTTACTGCTATTCTTCCACTTGCTTTTTCTTTTTTTTTGTGATTTTACTTAGTAATTGTAAGTCTGTGACAGTTATGCAGTAAGCTAATGCATCTGCTTATCCAAACAAGTGTCCAGTGTCTTCCAACTGTAGAAGATATCTGGAGATGATTTCTTAGAGAGGAAACAGAGGCTCTGCAATGTGGTTCTCAGACCTCTCTCTGCTCTCCTCTTCTTTAAATGACTGATGCTAAGTGCACTGAAGTCCATGGTGTCCTTTCAATTGACTTGACACAGCTTTGAACCAAGCTGACAGTCTCAGCTTTCTCGAGGGAACATGATTATTCTGAAAAACTTTGCACTGAATAATACTGGAAAGAGCCATTGCATTTTGTCTAATGTCCACTTTCCTTTAGCCTACACGGAAGCTAGAGTTTGAGTAACAGGCCCTAATTTACTGCAGCTACAGTTAACATTATTCTAATGCATATTTCTCAGTTGTACACTCAAGAGTGAAAACAGAAGGTAAAATTGGAAATGCTGTCTCACTTTTATTTTAATGCCACTGCAGATCTTAGTAACAGTCATGTATACAGGTAAGAAAGAAGGGAAGGAGATTGAATAGTGGTATATGTATTAATCTTATGTAATATATAATCCAAATGAGATGTTGTTCTTATGATGTATTAGATCATGCATCATCAGAAACACCTGTCACTTTAATGATGTATCAATGTAATAGATCACAGTGAGGCACATTGATAAAGTATTACTCAAAAGAGAGTGGTGTCCATGTGGGCAGTGATATTGCATAAAAGTCAGACAAAAATATCAAAACACAAACCAACATAAAACTGTAGTCTGGAGATGGATTCCCTATGCCAGACAAATGCAGGAAATAAAAAGGAGTTAAGAGCAAAAATCATCTCCTTAAGTAGAATTTTTATTAAAGCAAACATGAATTTTACCTCCAAACAGGATTAAGCCTTGAATGTCCTATGAGCTATAACTTCTGGCACTGAAGCACTACTTGTGGAATGTTATTTCACATATCTCGAAACTGAAATCCCAACTGGTCAGTTCATAATCTAAATATTGCTGAAATTGTGTTCCATTGGGTTATACACATCATTCAGAAATAAAACCTGGAAGACAACTAAGAGATAAGTTCTGACATGCCAAATCATTTTGTTTTGAGACTTACAGGCAAAATATTTTGATATTTTATTTTGAAATGTTTTGAGTCATGCATTAAATGCTGAAATGCAAAATGTAACTTTGAACTTAATGTTTTCTTTTGAAAACAAAACATTTTTAATTGCTCTAAAAAGAGGGTTTTTTTCAATCAATGTTCTTTGTGATCATTTTTGTTTCAATTTGCTTTTGAAGCTTGAGAATGAAGTGGAATTTTTACCACAGTCTATTCTCAAATGATCAAAGAATCATTTTGTCTGGTGTGCACAGAGCAAACCCTTATATATGTATATAAATGGATGGATGGAGGGAGGAAGGGAAGGAGGGAGGGATGGATATCTATCACTAATAAAACTATCTGGGAGCTTTCCTTAAAATTAATCTACCTTGTTAGGAAGTACTCAAGTTCACACAGCCAAAACAGGAGAGAAAGGCTTATGAATCTGATCTGCTTTCACCAAAATATCACACTCGCTGTAAATCTGTCTAGAACTACTGGCTTCATTTTACACTGATTAAAGAATCTGGCCCTCAAAGTCTTTGGCGGATACCACACAAAGTTTTGAAAAGCCCTATATGTTTAGAAGATTATGATGAATAACTGTGTTGAAGATCTGTAGAAAACTAGCTAATGATATTAACAGAAATGATATACTGCAGAAAATTTTTTCAGGACTATTGTAAAGATATAGAACTTAATGCAAATTTTAATTACTTCTGAGAAGTAAGAAACATTTTCCACCTTTTAGAGGTTTCATTTTAAGATACAATTATAAAGAATTGCAGTTTTAATACTAATATTGATCTTACCTCTTCGCTAGAGTGCAGCTAATTCAATTATTTCTAATTATGTGAACGGTGTGGTCAGGCTAATTTCAAAAGATCATTCTAGTAAGGCAAGCTGCCGTGAAAAGCCATGCCTCTTGCTAAGAATGACAGGGTGACAGAAGGCCATTATGAAAACAGGAAATAAGCAATTTTGATGTTTTTTTGGAATCAGCATACAGGTTTAAATCAGGCTGTGGCAGAAGGATTGAGAGAAACCAAAACTGTCAAGAGAAAAAACAAACTTAGGCCTTCAAAAGCTAAAATAGGCCAAGGTTACATGGAGTCACAAGATCTGAACTATGTAACATTTGCAGAAGTAGAATCCTGGGTCTCTCTTTTACTAAATTACCCAAGAAAATACTACACTCAGAATTCAAACTCAAAGAGAGGTGGGTACTGCTGAGTTTTACGCTGAAGTTTGATGTTAGCTCAGATTCCAAAGGAAAGTGAACTCACAGAAATCCAACTCATGAGAAATCATCTGCACATCCGCACATAAAATTTACTATGTTTCACACTTTAGTAGGAGTTTCTCAGACTGGCAAAATTTGGCTGGAAATCTTGTGGGAATAGTTTCTCATTGCTGTAAGTTTTCAAACATTCTGTTTCCACTAACTTTAGAAATAATGAGAACAGAATTCCTAATGAGGCTGGGTCCTTCTTCTTCCTACCAGGATGAAGTACAAAGAAGGTAAAAATAAAAACTAAATTGAAAAAGAGTTACAGCAAACTGATTCATACCTCAGAAGCTATGGGATTTAAACCTAGAGGTGAGTTTTGAGCAAGTTTTAGTTTCAGAAAGTTGGTTCACCTATTCTTTCTGAATACACTAAGAAGATATTGTTCCTGTAACATTGCTATAACGTGAACATTATGTAAACAACAAATGTGCACCCTAGAATTGCACATATGGAGTATTCGATCAATAATTTTTCCCAAATACATTTCAAAGATGCATAGAAGAATCAGATGTTTACTGTCTGTTGATTTTACTGGCAGAGTTACATCCTTTGCACCACTCAGCCACAGATCAGGCTACCTATGGTGATGTAGAGTTTTGACTGTAATCTTCAGCATTTCTTTTATTGATTTTATCTGCTTGATGTATAATCTACTGAAATCTACATAGCACACTCACAGAGAAATTTTGGTTCTACAGAAATAAACGTCTTATATCTCACAGACCTCTGTAAGAGCAGGACTTCACTTACAACCTCCATCCTAAGACAAGATCATACAATACAGGATTCAAGTGGTAAGACAAGAGCCTTCAGGATTCTCCTTTGTCTTTGCTCACTTTTGAAACTAGTCTTTACTTACTGACAATTTTTAAATAATCCTTGCTTAGATTAAAATTAACCAAGAAAGTACTGCTTTGCAGAAAGGATGGATAAGAGGAGTAAAATCAGTTTCTGGAATTAAAAGATAGTATTCACAGAGGAACAGGCCAGTGCCACAGATAATTATCACTTGAGATTACGTAGTCAAAAAGGCCAATTAAGGCTCCAAATACAGCTAATGAGAAATCTTAATTGACAAATTTTCATGCTCTTGGATTAATCTTGTATTTTATCCTTAGTTCATCACACATACAAAACAATTTAGTCTGCTTCTTCTGTGCTAACTGAACAAGAACTGGCTCACACAAGAATCAACTTCTTTGAAAAGAAAACACTTCTTTGTGGCAGGAGAGGGAGCTTGGGTGATGTTATATATGTAATGATGTAATATAATGATGTTAAATATTGTAAAGAGGAGGGGAGAAAAACAAACCCAAGAACTTGCTTCTCCTCTCAGTTAAGCTTATGAAATTTAGGACTAGTTCCAGAATACCCATGTGGTCACGGCAATATAAAGTAGATGTCACTAAGAAGAAGACAAAGCCCAAAGATTCTGCTAGTTATCTCTACATATTGCATACATTTCTCCTATTTTTGTGAGGCGAAATGATGTCAACCCCAAAAGTCTGGGATCCCTTCACTCCTACCTTCTGCTCTTTGCAGCTTACCAGTTTCTCCTGTCCCATTTATTCCATTCAGGCTTTGCAACATAAACCCCTTCTATTTTGATAATAATTTTATCAAATCATGAGTTGCTGGTAGTAAAAACAGTTGGGTCCAATTATTTATTGAGGAGACTAAGGAAACATTTGAACCTTGTTCGCATCTTAAACTAAAACAACTATTTGGGATTGCATTTGAGTCCCTCTGCACATATTCACTTCACTTTGTCTCCTGAGCTGGTCTGGAAAATAGCTGAGATATATTTAATACAGCATTGAGTTATGCAGTGCAGTCAGTTCAACAGAAACCAGTGAGATTTTGTGGCCTAACCAGCTTAAGCAGTATGATAAGAAACAATTGACCTAATACTTATCTGACACACAAACCAAAATTCTGTTACAGGCATACCTCGTTTAACTGTGCTTTGATTTATTGCGCTTCACAGATATTGCTTTTTTTACAAATTGAAGGTTTGTGGCAACCCTGCGTCGAGCAAGTCTATCAGCACTATTTTTCTAACAGCAGGTGCTCGCTTTGTATCTATGTCACATTTTGTACATTGTTTTTTTAGACATAAAGCTATTGCACACTTAATAGACTACAGTATAGTGTAAACATAACTTTTACATGCACTGGGAAACCAAAAAATTTGTGTGACTCGTTTTATTGTGATATTCGCTTTATGGAGGGAGTCTGCAACTGAACCCGCAATATCTCTGAGGTATGCCTATATATTAGCAGAATTGTGACCAACAGGTCTGTGTTACAGTATGTGCACAACAGAGGAAGCTTAAATCAGACGTACAACATAAACAAGGATTTTAGATAGGCAACATGACAGCAAAAGTCATTTGCCTTGCTAAAGCAAGGTAAAATTTGCTATAACAAAGAAAACAAAAATAAGGGGAAGACAGACGTTTAGCTTAGCAGTTTCAGATTGATCCCTACACTCAATAATGGCTTTTTCTATTGTTATTTCCAGCTGTTTCTGATGTGAAAGTAAAAAATGTCCTATTTTCTAATTGCATGTAACTTAGGCTTTTTGCTGTAGCTTGCCAGTTCTTTTCATGTCTCATTCATTCTGATGTTCAAAGGCTAAAGTGTGTCTAATTTACCATTTTCAGACACTAATTAGAACTTCCCTTAATTGCAGGAGGGACAATATCAGCACAATGTGAGTCAGCTTGTTTAGGGTCAAAAGGCTCCTAATAATCTAGGTCATGTAACTCATCCTCTTATTATGCTTAATATAATTTTAGTTGTTTTTTTGCATTATATTTCCAGGTACTGTACTACTTAGACTTCAGTTAAAACACTAAAAATGTACATTGTGGGAGAAACTATCTTATTTATTGCTCACCATTCTGGGAATTTTCATCCCTAATTCTATCTCTGCTATGAATAGTCCCATGACACTGTTCTTTTATTCTAACCAAAAAAAACCAAGATTGCATTCAGGAAAGAGCAAAGCCTAGATCATCCTCCATTTTGTTGAATGACACCAAGGCAAAATAACTGACTTGAATCTGAAAAAACAGTTCTGTAGCATGCTTTCTGACCCTTCTAACTTCAACCAGAGAGTAGCAGACTACACCTGCAGAGATCAAAGCCTTCTTGCAGAGGAGGGACTAATCTGAAGGCTCCTTGAAGGAAGTTTTTTCTTTCAGGATTCTGCTCTCCCCTTTAAGCTAACACACAAGTTCATATCCAGGAGGGATATAACTGCAGCAGATAAGGCCTCATGGTCTTTTTAAAACTAGAAACTTTAATTGGTAGATGGGAAAAAGAATCAAGGCTAAAAAGATTTAAGGAAAACATATGTCATCCTCATTAGCCTTCTGCTTCACCAGAAACAAGGCTTTCTCTTTATGGTAGAGGGAACATAACAGAACCTGTTAACACCCTCTAGCAATTCAAAGAAGTCCTCAGCTGGCCTCTCGTATTGGGCTTGCTCTATCTTCTGCTCTCCCTGTTCACACTGGTTTTTATGTTTCTGTATGAGAGCAGGACAGAATCTCTTAAGGAATTCTGCTCTGATACTATTTCTTAAAAATAGTTAAGTACAAGCTATTAGGACATTCTTCCTCTAGTGTAAAAAGAATCTGTTTCCTCAATAGAATAAAAGACAACATGATTTAAAAATTCTGCAATAGTAACAGGTCCAGACTCACTATTAATTTTTAAATCATTCCAGTTGTTCCTGGAGCCAATATATTCTGTATGTTGTCTTTCATACAGGCAAGCTCAAGGGAGACTAGGAGAAAACAGAGTACAGATAGTAAGTTTTTAAAATCTTTTTCTCCTATTCATTAAAATACACTTACCTGCTGTGCTGCTTCACAAGGGATCTAAAAGAGACCTCCCTGCTTGTCTCCTGTTGTTGGATACAGTGATTCCAACAACTGCTTAACTGCAGTTACGTATCTTGGAAATGCATACACAACACTTCTCTGTTCCCTGCAGTACATGACTCGAGTGTGGATAGCACACTGGAGATCTTTCTGAGTCTGGGCTGGGGCCAGCAACAGTATTAAAGGAGCTGCTACCACTGTGGTATTGAATGAATTCACTCACATAGGAAAGCCAGTATAAGAAAGAAATAGAATTTCATACCTAATTTTCTGGATTTTTATTTTTATTTTTTTATCAGCCTGTTTTACCTCAGGAAGGGAAAATTATCAGTGCCATTATCAAATTTGTACCAAAAAATGTTATCAAGTTCTATTTGTATCAAAAAACCTATATACCAAGTGTCAGATTATTAGCAAAATTAAAACCAGTAAAATTATAGGGCAACAGGAGTTGCCCTGTAACACCCAAAACTTTGAGTTCAGTCTCTCAATACCTCCAGTATGACCTTACTCTTTTAGTATGTGATATCCTTCAGTTGCAAGCATCATTATCATATCATCTCTTTGACATTAGTGTTTGGATTCCCAGGTACTGTAATGGTTTCTACCTAGCACTTTCATTACTAAATAAATAAAATAAATAAATAAATAAAGTTAGCCAATCAAGAAGACATCTTGCAGCCTGTGTTTTTGCTATTTATTTCCTTGCCCTACTCAACTTCCTCATTTATCCTTATGTTTTAAAAGGAGCTCTTAATTACTTGCAGTCCCATTCCAGGAGCAAATGAATCTTTATTGCTCCCTTTTTCATCAGAAGAGATTCTCTGGCATCTTCAAGGAGCTGACACTTCACCACTGATTTACAACTGATTTAGCCCATTTTTATTAATCAGGTGTTTGCTCTGTCTTTGCCATATCTATAATGCCATTGTTGATAATGGTTGATAATTTCTTCTCTACCCCCTCTCCAAAATGCATGTTTTGCAGGTACCTGCTGTCAGTAAAATGGTAAGCCTTGACAGACCATTATCAGACTTTAGTGCCAAATGACTAAAATTAAAATAATTTGGGGGAAAATATAAAAGAAATGAACTCAGATTCAGTTAATAAGTCTAGTAAACTTTGTGGGATAACTCACTAGCAAGTACTACAGTTGTGGGTGTTTAAATGGAAAGTTCCCTTAACACTTTCTACTTTTTTTTGGGCCAATCTTGGGAGACACAAAGAAGCAGTGAGAGAAGTACCTGAAGCATAGCTATCTTCAAGCTGTCATGGTATCCATGGAGCACTTCTTTCCTCTTGCAGCTCTCAAGACAACATGTGCACCATGACTGGCTAGTTGCATAGCCAGTGCAGGTAGAAATGATAGATGAAACCAGCCATAAGTGGGCAAGTAACTGCAAGAACTTCCTGTGGCAATGTTTGTGAAATTGCTGTGGGAGCAAAACTTATTGATTTTACTGGGCTGTGGATTAGTTTATTACGGTGTCTGCAGCTTTGTGACTTCTGGCAAGCACAGGGTGGCAGGATAGATGGGAGATAACATCACATTATCCAGAAAAAATCAAAAGTTATTGTAGCCAAAGCAGAGGACTGTGACACCTATAACTTATAAACGTACTAATCAGAATACAGTTAACCTTGAGCCCAAATATAAATGTATTAAAACACTCTAACAGTAGTATACAAGTGTTTTGCAACACTGCAATTGCATAGCCAAACACAATTTTACATGACTATGTGAGCAATGTGATCACCAAAAGGGCAAAGATGGGTGTAGTGGCAGGGAGGAGACATCCAAAACCCAAATTTGCTAGACAAAGAATAAGATAAGCACAAGGGACCGCAAATAGGCAGGACATCCTTCTGAATACACGAGGATTACTATCAGGACAAGAGAAAACAAGATAAGCAGTATCAGGAGCACAGGATTCACCCCTTTTTGGGAGGGTGCAATAGGTGAGGAAACTACCAGGCATCAGCAACAAAAGCTGGAGAAGGAAGAAGTCCTCTTTGGTCCAGCTTCCCCAGGTGAACAGCTCTCAAAGCTGATCATGACCAAGAGCCCCAAGGGCCACAGCCATCAGCCCTGTAAGGCATCAGCCCCTTCCTGTTATTGTACGCTCATCGCTATCGCTCATTTAAGAAATGTGTTAAAGACTAACACCTTTGTATACGTAGTGATTATGATTAACACTGTGTACAAACACCGTTGGCAAGAGGTGTGCGGCTAATGAATGAATTTAGTAAAATTTCATTTTACATTTTAAAACTGACTTTGATCAGTCTTTTAAACACCTCAACACAGTGATCTCTGTAGCTTCCTACCTCATATATATAGAGAGAAATTCAATTCCAACATTATCATTCTATTTACTGGCAAAACAACAACTCTAGATGTCTAATGCTATGCTGAATACTTTCCTTTGAGAAGAGGCAATGACACTGTGACTTCTACTTCTGAAAACAGAATTACAAAGGCAGCTGGTTTTAAGACACACATTACATGAAGTGGTTGAAAATCTATTTGCTTTGTGAGTCCATGCAGCTCCATTCACTTCAGCAGAACTATAAGATTTAGTACATCTGGGTTTTGGCACTTCTGTCACTTACTATTTATAAATAAGATTACCTCTCCTTGCTGAAAAGCAATTGAAATCCATAAACCTGATCCAGCCAGCGCTTCTAGGGCCTATCGTAACTCTACTGATTTTGTAGCTCTGCACTTTTAACATCAACTGAAAATATTCAAGTATCCTTAGCACCTGTTTTTTCTACCTTTTTTTCTCTCTTCATACACTTTTTTTTTCTAATTTTGTACCTGTTTTATCTGTATGACTTTTTTTTTCCCTCTACCTTTGCACAATAGTTTGAGACCTGCCTAATTTAAGGCAAATATACATAGCGCTATGAACTGATCCTGGGTCAACTGTACAGCAGAGCAGAGACTTAAGAAAAAAAAATGGTTTGTGATTCTAAGCATGACTGAAATTGTTCTGTTACACTTGAAACACTTGTTACACTTGAAAAAAGACTATCTCCACCCTAACTCTACCATTTGAATTTTGCATACATAACAGTTATTATATTTTAGGGTATATTTCTAAACACCATAAAAACTCAAGCCTCACAGAACAATAGGATATGCCAGAGTTTCTCATGGCACTCATCAGTAATTAGAAGGCTAATACAGATGAGCAAGACATTTGTTTCAGCCTGTATTACTGTCCAAAGAGCCCCTGAAACTCCAGCATATTGCTTGTTTCATCTGCAGATATATTGCGCTTAAGTGTTGCAGAAATACAGTAAGTAGCAAGAATGTTTTCAGGAACCATAAACTTGGTCTGCTAAGGAAATGGAGGTACACATACTGGCATGCAGAGAGAAACAAGAAGTTAACCAGATTTTCCCAAATCAGTAAAATACATTCAAAACATTCAAACCTATTCTGTATATTTAAAAGCTACACATGTGCACAGAGTTCAGACACCTATAAAGATAAACTCAAACTTAAAATATTTATGAAGTGGTTCAAATTGCATAAACTCTTATTTGCTCTTATCCATTCTTGATAATGGTGGGTTATAAAGAGAAGGATATAATTGACGTAGTTATAAATTAATGCCTTATTTCTAAAACAAGATTATACAAAATTTTGTTCTTGGTAGAGTAATAAATACTAGCTGTTATTTGTGAGTTATACTATTTGTTTTTCTTCTCCTTTCTCCTGAAAGCCTAGCTACTGGATACTGGCAATAATTAGCAGTGTTCAGTGGCATTACTATTTCAAAAACTGAGTGCGTTATCAAAATAAAACATGCTCTCCAAATGATCATGATACAGATATTTGAACTTCTTGAACTTTTAACAATATATAGGATGACAGTATTGAAAATTAAGCTTTTTAAAATCAGGTAAGTTAGACTTTAATTTTTACCACATGTATAACAATGTTTATTCAAATAAATTAAATTACAGACTAAGTCTTCAAATATAAATTCATTATCATTAAAGTCAACATTCTGAGTAATACACATTCATGAAGGAAACAAAACTTAATACGAACCTTTAATAATGGTGGAGACTACTATAGTAGTGTACAAGCCATTAAAAAATCTTATAACGGTCTAAAATAGCTATGGAAAACGTTACAGTCATGCATAGTCAGGATGATTAATTTGATAAATATTTGACAGTTCTAGATACAATCTTTTGTGGAATGGAAGTCTTCCTATAAATACAACAATACCTCTTTATAATAAAATAAAACAGGTTAAGACAACACAAAGACTTCTATTGGGCTCAATAATATTTTGGAAGGACTGTTAAATCATCATGCCTTTATCTTGCAGATGTTTACGCACACACAACTATGATTTTCAACAGAACATGTCATCTAAGTACACTTTGTTAGCAATAATACATTAATTTTTGCTGGACACAAACATATATATAGTCCATTGGCTCCACATAGCTAAGAACTAGTTACATACATGGATATGACTTAGAAGAAAGTAACCAGTTAACAGATGCTCACAAAGTAGAAAAATTAGAGAGGAAAAAAAAATCATGTTTATGTTTATATTTCAGATCTACATTAGAACTGTTTCTGAATTTTGTTCCCTGTCTTTTTAGCAATAAATTTTCCTTGTGACTTTTCCTGTTTATTTTTAGAAGACACGATTCCAAGCAGCAGAACTTCTGAGCAAGATTTTCAAAGGAAAATAAGAGACTTGTTGCAAATTGTCAGTGAGGATGAAAGGCCTATAGATACTTTGGAAGGTCACTCTTATTTTTTCATAGAATGCTTTCACCCCTGTAAATATGGTCTACCCAAAGCTTATGCAGTACCTAAGCTCTTAATTTAAAACATAAGTGCTAAAGTGTTAAATACAGTGTTGGTCATGCCAAGGACAGAAAGTTTTACCCTTTTAAGCACCTATTTGGGGCTGAAAGTGAACAAAATATATTCACAGTACTCCCAGTAATAGCTTAAACCAGAACTGCTAATACACTCATTCTTTGTCTTCCTCCCAGGTTTTTAGCAGGATATTATCATCATGCCTTTTTGCAGTGATATCATCAACAAACACACATACAAACTCCCATAATCTAAGACTTTACCCTTCCTTCTCCAAATCGGTTACATCTATTTTAAGTTTTGCTCTGCCTCATCTCTAACCTCCATTAAATCCTTTCTGTTGTTCTCCTTCTATGCCTGATATCAGTACATCCTAACTCATGGACCATAAGCAGCAAGTGAGACTGCCAAGACTTCTTAAAGCTCTGCTCCTTTTTATGTGTTCAGTATTTCACAAATCAGACCATGATGCAGTCAATATACAAAAAGTCCTCCGTTCATCTTTGCTGAGGCACGTATATATACCAAGTATAGTGTTTGCGGATGGAACATAACCCATTGTTGTTTTCATTCAAATTCTTGCTAATCATGAAGGCACATAATTATTCCCTCAGTATAGAGTATATTAAAAAATAAAACCAAAAACTCTTGCTATTAATTTAAAATAAAAATGACTGAAAATTATATTCTCTGAAATGTTTTGAAAGTGTTCTAACCTACATTAATATTTAATTAATAAGTGCTGGAGGCACTTATCATATATTAATTTCATACTCACTGTTGTTTAGCCTTACATAGGGTGAAGGGAAATTGTAAATAATAGCATGCCCCTGGGCAATGTGACTGGGTGGTGCACATCTAGGGCTAATGAAAATAACCTTTCATAAAAATGATATTGTCAAATAGGGCATTCTTAATAAAGAAACAAATAATATTTTAGCAGAGTTCTTTCCCCAGTGCTGAAAGTTAGAAGGTTTTTTGTTGGCCATCCTGAATGTTATCATTATTGTTTTCTTTTGCTAGCTGATTTTGATTTAAATCTCATATTTTAAGCAGAGTTAAGATATCAGGCTCAGACATGAGGGGGCATGCCTTTACTGAAAGAAAGCTCACTCTGAAACCCGTTAGTGTTTTGCTTTTCACAATCTTTTTTTTTTCCTCTCTGGAAACACACTGTTATGTTTGATCCCTTACTAAAACCTTGGCAATTGTTTTTCAAGACCTGAAGGCAGAGCAATTGAAACAACATCCAACGGCACCGGATAATCATGGAACTACTCCCTCACTTCCCCTTTAAAGCTCCCACAGCTCAGATTTAATTCAATGACATTTAACATTTTTCTCCATTCATAGTTTTGTTTAGTCACAAGAGTGTTCCACTCAAATGCTTGTCCTGCTTGAATAGTGACGAGGCACCTTCTCAGTCAAGAGTTTCAGATAAGTAAGTATAATGGCAAAGATCTTCCTTTTCTTACTCATTCTGACCCTATAAAACTGATTAAAATAGCTAATGGAGAACAAGCTGGATTCTATTAATATTTATACTAAAAAAACTGCTTTAGTGGATATTTTTTACTAAGACAGTCAAGTCCATCCGCATTAAATCATGCTTTCGCTGGGTTTGTTTCATGTTACAGAGACCATAACCTGCAGAATACAGACTATTTTGATTAATAAGAGTTTATTACTAGGAGTTTACTTTGGTTCCCAGAACCTTCATCAGTACCGTGGATGATTAATTGCATCAAGTTCACACCAGAATTTTCAGATCAAGCAGGTATAATCATAAAACAAAACACGCCTAGTTTTCTCCCGGTGGATGGAATACAGTCTGTGTTGACAGCCACAGAGCACCGTCTCTCTACAAACACATAGATTTTTGGAAATCCTACTAAGCTTCTGCATATTACAATAAAAATCATTTTCAGATAATTTTCAGCAGATTTACATCATTCAGCAGCTTCAGATATTTTTCAGTAGAATCCTGTTTCAAAGCAGACCTGCCCCYCAAAATCAGCTAGAAGGTAAAATACTGTGCTACACTGTAAATTAATCATATTCTGTTAAAGCGTAGCTAGAAGGATAAAAACAGATGAAAATTAATACAGTATATTGTTGAAAGAATTTCCCCTTCCAGTTCTCAAAGAAACTGATTTAGAGAAGATGCATGATAAATTCTGATAGATCTACAACCAAGGGCACTTGGACACGCAGGTTTCAAACAGTACTGTGTTTGAATATTACAGGAACAGTGATACATTGCAAAATCATTGAAAAGGGGAGTTAGTATACAGAGAAATGCAAAGCAGAGCAATGTGTTTTCTCACACTTCACACACAGTTGAGTTTCACTGTATACTTCATAACTAAGCTTATATACAGAAGGTAAAACACAGGATAAGTGTGGTTTAATTTCCACATAGGCTGTTACCAGATTTTGATTTAAACTATGCTTGCAAGATTTACAGAGTAAGAGAACCATCTGTGTGTCGGAGATCCCAGTTGTAAACTAAAATGTCAGTCATGGATTAGTGTTAGTCATGTTTGGATTAGTGTTCACCCATACTGTGGAACTCTACTACTTTGGGATTGAGAAAGACATAAATCCTTGACAATTGTGAAACTGTGTAGTTCTGCATTACATTTTCTCCAGCAGCAAAACCAGTTTATATGTTATAAGCCTTGATCCTTGTGACAGTATTTGTCATCCCACTGTTGTACTGATGCATTTATATACAAGACAATGTTAAAAACTGAATCACTTCTCTTAAAAAAAAAAGGAAAGAAAATTTTGCCTTTTTTAAAACCTAGGAAATTTCAATAGTTCAGCATGCAAGTGCAGTCTTCCAAAAAGCTTCTTCATGAGCTTCTTACGAGTGAGCAACAGCACTGAGGTTGAAACAAGTGAGTAGCAACAGGCAAAGGGGCAGAAAATTTTTAACCCGGCACTGCTGACAAAGAAAATGTATTGTCATTGGAAATATTTCTACCTCCTCCCCTCTACCTCAGGGATCAGATTCAGGGAAAACTGTAGATAAAGCAGTCCAGTCTGATAGATGAATTTATGTTGTGCATGTGTGTGTGTGTGTGTAAATGTATATAAATGTAATTGCTTAGCAAACATCACTTTTAGTGATCACTTACAGTGATTTGTAAACCAGAAAAACGTAAAACTGAAATTTTTGTGGTTTAAAAGAACATATAAATACTTCAGTACTCACAAGAAAAAAAAAAGTTCTGAGTAGTAGAATTAACAAAGCATTTTAATTTGCATTTTTTAATTTGCTTGACTTTTAAACTGAATTATACTACAATATATAGACAACCCTACACCCAACTATAACAGTTCCTTTTGGTCTCACATGTTCCCTGACAGAGTATTTTGCCATCAACATGAGGACAGCTGCATCAGATAATGCTGTCAGGGTGATGAGATCAAGAGGTATCAGGAAAAACTTGCAAATGTTTGAACCCCAGCCCCTCTCTTGCTATCTATTTTTATTGAATACAAAGAAATATGATTACCTCTGAAATCACTAGGCCTGTATCAAATATGGTTAAAGTTATCCAGCAAGTTCAAAATTTGCTGGACTAGATAAAGGACATAGAAGGATGTAGGCACATCCTCAGGCAAGTGATCATTTGCACCTTCTCATCATAGGAAGCCATGCTAAAAACGATGACCCCTTGCTTTGCAATAACGCCCATTCTCATTTTATCCTACAGAAAAAAAAAATTCTTTTTGAGTCATTATCTACTGTACTACCTTTGAACATTTGGGACTCATCAAGTACTTCTTTCAAACTAATGAGTTAGCAAAAAAAATATGCCAAGCTGTGGAGGATAAACAATGTGATGGTCCTCCCAAGACCTTCTGTAAAATAGCTGTGCAATCTACTTCACCTCAGCATCAATGAAAATGGTAATTTTCCAATACAACATGCATCTCATTTTAATTATTCTGAGGTGTTCAGTTTAAATTCCCACCTCCATCATGTCAGTACCTTTTGTATCTGAAGAAAGAAAATTAAAAATAAAAGGTAAGAATGGGAAATGGCCAGTTTAACACAAAAATAATCAATGCTACCTCTACTTACCAAAGTAGCCTATTTTTTTCATTTCGTGACAGAGTTGCATCATGCATGTTTGCAAATGCTCTCCTTTCCAGCTTAAAGAAAGGACAGGTTGGATTCAGACCTTTTTATCAGGTCTTCAGTAGGGATATTTGTTCCCACGTAACTTTGCTTTTGATTCTGTCAGGCTCATGAGCACATCAAAATTCACATTTATTAATATACATTTCTCAAACACAAACACATTGAAATGTCTATCTCCCTAAGTGAACAGAGCCCCTGAGCATATGTCCATGACAGCCTGGCTGATATGTACCCCACCAGGGAGGCAAAACAGCGAGAAGTGTCTTTGCTGATTGCTTGACGTTGAGAGTATTCCCACTGTGCACAGAAGAATCCACTGCAGCTCTTCCTGCTCTGTCTTGGGTATCTCATACACCGGGAAAATGCCCAGCATATCAAACTTGCCCAGGGGATGAATCTCTTTCATAAACACACTGGCTTGAGAAAATTTTCACAATCTGACCATTGACATTTCCTAGCAAGAACACACCATGAGTATTTCAGCCCATTTCTGCTGAAAGCTATCATGCTTATCTGGGAACACCTGTTGTCTAAAAGGAAAACTCTGTGACAACGCGCTGGCTTCAACCATGCCTGAAACCACAGGTAAACCTTGGTACCTGTTCAAATTCTCCTAGAGCTCCACATGCATGCCAGGTGTCTGCAAAGGCACGGCACGCTCCTTGCTACCCTCACTCAGGAGTGAGGGGTTTCTCCGGTGATCTGCAGCTTGGTCCCTTGCCAAGGGTCCCTCGTGAAGTGAGATCCAGGCTGTGGCAATACGATGTCTGCACTGCAGTATAGCCATCTTCAGCCCCCTGAGACAAGTAAATATTTACTATTATATTTCATTAGATTCAATGATCAGTTCTCTGTTTCACACACTTTCAAGTGAAGGACCAAATCTACAGGATTTGTAGAAATGAGATTTCTATCTTTGTAAAACATGATAGCTTGGCATAAACAACAGTTCAGTGAATATTCAGTCTTTTCCTACCACAGTTGTCATGTCTACAGTAACTATCTAGACTAGCCACTTCATCACCAGTGAATACAGAATTTGTTGAGGAAAAATCTTCCCTTTAATTTTGATTGGGCTGTTCTCTTCCTGTCACCAGAACTTTTTCCAATTAATGTCAGGCTGCACTACCCTTACTCACACCGAATAGTACCTCGTTCCACAATTATCTCAATTGACTCGAGTAGGACTATTTCTGCTAGAAGTTATTTAATAACACTGTCAACCTACACATTGTCATGTTCTTGCAAAGTGTGTCCCAGCTTACTGAAATGATGTCGTAAGAAAGATGCTGTAGTTTCTGTGCTGATCTTACCGCCCTGAGCATCTTGCACACTTGCGCATCTTCCTAACCCTTCTCTGCCTCCTTGAGTAGCAACGAGGTTCTCTCTCCTCACAGCTGGGACCTGAAGCACAGAGTTCAGATCCTGTAATAACTACATCCCATTAAAATTAAGTAAGCAATCCAACAGAGCTATAAATCTGGGTATAGTTTGAACAGAAAATTAGAAGAAAGCAGGCACTTGAATCCCTGCCTTGTGAAACCAAAGAAAGAGCCCTAAAAATAGTTCTGCTTACTCATCTCATATTGTACCCTACACCAAAGCTTGAGAGAGAAAAAGCATGAACATTTCAGGCTACATTTGCTCTGTAGTAACATATCCTTCTGTAGGTAACCCAAGGAGAAAGATGTCTTTAGTCCCAAATAGGATATGTTGTAAACTCCAGCCTTTATAATCTTTGTAAGAGAGAATTTCAGTGTTTTTTTTTTTCCTGACATAGAGAACATACCTTTATTTAAGAAGTGAGTGCCTCAGATTATATTTCTGTAACATAGTAGCAATATAAAACCACATATATAGCTTTGGAATATGGTAAATGTGGTCAGCTGCCCATATGACCAAAAATAAAGTTTAAATTTCCAGGTTGTTTTAATATGCTGCTTGAAAGAAACACCACAAAGATGTGTCTCATCTGATCTAACTTCAATGACCATGAAATGTTACTGGCATTTAAAAAAAGTCTAGGGTTTCTCATGTACTGAATAAAATGAAAATATGTCTTCTGCATACCCTGCGAGGAGACATTTCAGGGACACAATATTTTTAAATCGAACAAGCCAGATTTTTTTTTTTTTAACAGTCATACAGGCAAATAAGTAGGAAACACTTCTATATGGAAAACTAAAAAGCTGTACCAGGATTCATAACTGACATAATGCAGAGCTGTGACCTTGCTTTTAGTCTGGTTTAACAGTTGACTGATCTTCTCATAGACAGACAAAATAACATGGTATTTCTTGTTCCAAAATTCAGGGACATGGACTCTCTCTTCCATTCCTCAGTGTCCACATTCAGCATTTTACTCAAATGCAAATATGATTCCACAATCAGTGCTCCACTTCTCTAAGCACTCAATTCAATCGCTTTTCTTAACAGAACAAGTTTTAAAAAATAACTTCATGTTGGTGAGGTAGATTCATTAACCTGGATAGTAACATAACATCAGTGCTCTTCTCCACACACATAAGTCCTTTAGCAGGCAGCATAATTAGAGACAGTTTAATGTGAAAGATATGTAGGTTTGAATTTCTAAGATAAGACAGTACTACCAGGCCAGTCAAGGGGATATCCTGTACCTATCAAAGCAATAAACCTTCATGTTAGAGGCTATTAAGGTTTCTTTCCAGCAGTCATCTTTTGAAAAAACAGACAGAGTCAAGAACAGACTGAGAAATGCCCATCTGAAATGCTTTGGTAGCCATGCACGTCAATTTTATAGCTAATTACAAGTTACAAGTTGAGGAAATGAAATGCAAAACAACCTGAGAAATAAAAATAGCCTGCTGCAATATTTTTAAAGTGCTTTGTGTATTTTATTTCACTGTTTTTAATGGTTAATTGAAACTTGAAACCTAGCATAAAAATGTGTTACTGACACCATGTTATCTGGGTCTCCAGATCTCCACTTGCTGTTGTAGCACAGAAAGACTTCCCCAGATGCTAAGAAACTGCATTCTTTATAACTCCCAACTTTATGCGTCTTTTAAGATAAGTGCAGCACACACAATTTTCTGACTTTTCAACACAGCTCTAGGGCAGGCAGAATTAGTTTTAGCGATGATCCTTTTGCAGCAAACACAAAAGATCAGTATAACGTTGTCACTTCAGAGGGGATAAATTTTGTTTGCTATTTTCACACGGTTATTTCCACTGGCTTCTAAAAAAATATTGTATGAATCAGATGGGTAATTTGTTTTGCTATGCCTACTAAAACATTAGCAATATCTAAAAGAACAGGAGAGAAAAGGAAAATAAAAGCAAAAAAATTCCAAGCTGCAGCTGAGTATAATTATAAAGTCTCAAACACAACTTAATCAATAGAAAACTAATCACGGGTAAAGAAATCTCACTGAAATGAGAATGAGCCATCTCCAGCATCTCTGTGGGCAAAGGAGATGAGAATCTGGTGAATCCCCAGACGCAAAGCACAGAGGAAAGAAATATTCCCCTGTGATAAAATAGTATCCTCCCTGTGTTCAGAAAAATTCTTGTATAAAATTCTATAAAAAACAGAGTATGTATGTATCAATGTGTTTGTGTGTGTATGTACATACATATTTATACAGATATAATATATATATATTTGTACACCTACCACTGGCGGCTCTCAAGTGTTGCGAAGATATGAAACTGCTGAGTCCCTACCTGCCCTCTACTTTCCCCCACCCTTTTTCCTCAAACTATTAAAAATGATGGGGAATCCTACTCAACTGTCTGGTAAAAGTTGCCAACATGCAAGTTTGCAGGAGAAGCAAACTGCTCCATCTCCTGCAAACCTTATAGGAATGGCACGGTGCAGAACATTGCAGTGGTGTGTAGTTCCACTACATGGCATTTCATCTTTATTTTTTCCTTCACATAATCAAGGATTGAATACTCCAAAGAAAGAAAGAGACTGCTAAGGCCAGATGTCTACCACTGTGAAAAACATTAGTTAACTGCGTTTACCTGATGTGCATATTACTGAACTCAACCCGCACTTGCTTTTAATTGTCATGGCTCAACTGAATCAATGAAGTTACACTGATCCACATTATTTCACTGCCTTGCATATTAGTATAAAAGCACACCATTTTCCCACAAATTCAAATGTACAAGTAATGTGCTGTAATACTGTCTATATTCCAGACAGAATGCATGAGCCATTTCAACCAAAAAGACATTGTATAATGGACTTCATATTCCACCAAAAAATATTATAAGTACACACTGTAGTACTACAAATCTTCTAGTGAGCCCGCAACACCAAAGTTTTCAGTTAACATAACTTTGCAACTGTATAATCTAGGAATAGTCTCACAGATTCAGCTAAGCCAGCTTCCTAATGACCTGCAACATCACCTGAATTTCATCTAACAAAATTTCTGATACTGGTTGAAAAGAAATTTCTTAGTAGGACAGCTGCAGACTATATTATTAAAATATCTGCTTTGAAAATAAAAGAATTTGTGAGACTGCACAAATACACTAAACAATCTTGTCACAGAAAAGACAGCACAAAAAAGATAGACATGTGCATACCTATGTTTACAGAGGAAAAACAAATTACGTGTATATTCAACAACTAATTGCAGAAACTCAACCCTCTATCCATATGCAAGATCATACCTTTACATTATTTTAAAGCTACTCTGCTGCATGCACATAAGCTTTTACGTAGCAGGGCTGGAAGCTCTTCTGGTCTAAAAGAGACAAGAATTTTTCTGAATACACAGCAGGTTTGAAATTGGTACAAGACTAAAAATATTCTTTCTGTATATTTTATTTTAGAAGATGTCTGGCATGGAAGTGAGGGTCTAAGAGCAGCTAACATGGAGTATTTAATTTTCTTGGGAGGGTTGATGGACCGAATTGAGGTGAGGTGTTTTAAACAATTGAGGTAGGGAACTGGATTTCTGTATCAAAAGGTAAAATGATTTCATGGCAGCTTTGAAAAATCAGTGTGGGTGCTATCAGTAACAGCTGACTAACGACAGAGAGCTTGTGAACTAGTCAAAGAGAGACCAGGATAGTTTATTTATCTTTATTTGAGAAGAGAAGCCAGGATGCTTCTTAGTATTGCACATATGGAAGGCACAAGACACTGTTCAGATTTGTGTAATTTTCAGAAATATTAACCACTCAGATGTTTTCCAAGGAAATGGAAGATTTGGGCAGCAGTTATCCTGTATCTCATGTGGTTGCAAAGAAGAGATACAGTGGTCAATGGCAAGTATTTTGGCTAGTTGTTCACTTATGAACAATTAAAATTAGACATTTTCACACTTCCTGTCACAGGAAAGGCCCATAAAAATATATCTTTCTCCTTTTCTTCCTGAGGCAGCAGCAGTGACAGTAAGGACATTATTTCTGAATAATGTTAAGAAGACCAATGTGTTGATTTTGTCAATCAATACCCTGAAGGTAACAACTCTGTTACCATAAAAATCATCTTTATTTCTCTACGATATCCACACAAAATATGGAAACCTTCTAAGAAAGAAGGAAATTCCCTGTTGAACCTATCCCTGTTGTGAACCTCATATCTCAACAGCTCTATTGCAAGAAACATTAAAAATTCCCTAAGATTACAAACCATGGAGGAACCTCAGGATATTTTAAAATGGGAATACTCAGGGTTATTAAAAGAGTAGGGTAAGAACTACAGTGAAAAAAGGAAAATAAAGAAGTGGATGTATCAGTTAACATGGTTGTACTATTAAAAGAAAAAAAAAATGTATTGCAGTTCTCTGAAGGAAAGTCTGAGTGCCACAGCACCACTGTTCCCACTGAACAAAGAGGCTTCTGTCATACACCAAGTTAATCACTTATATAGATCAGCCAAATTCCTCCTTTCTATCTCATACATATTGAGTTCAATTTTTATGCAGTGTAGAAGAGTCTGAGTAAGACACGAGAATTCCTCACTAACAAAACCAAACACACTCTTAGGGAGCGAGAGATTGTTTGAATTTCTTCACACCAAAGTATGAAATCACTTCTTGAATAAGCCCTCTAAGCTTTAACTTGTTACATAGGAGAATCCCACCTTTAGCTGTGTTTTCTTAAGAAAATGGCAGCATTCCCATATTTTGCATCATATCTGACACATTATGAGTGCTCTGCTAAACTGGTATGGGATGATCCTCTCAGAATACTTTAACATGTGGGGGAACATAAAGACTTTAGATCCTGTTTGGCAGTAGGCATGTGCTGACACAATGACATTATCAGCTTTCTTCAGGTGACAGAATGTGCACAATACAGAATAGAAACTCTGAAGAATGCAGTTTGAGATTGTAGGTGCATGTATTCTGTCCTTGAATTTGAGAGTAGGCATTAATGTAGCCAACAACACTCTAAATGCAGTTAAGAAGTATTCATTGTTTTATTGGTCTATTGCAAAACAGACAGTTCTCAGAGCACAGCAGAAGCTACTGCAGAAAACTGTAATAGAAAGGTTAAGACTGGTCTGAATGGAGGAAGGGTGGGAATGTCTTGGTGTTGAAGCACCAGAAGGAGCAAACTGCAGAAGAGCAGTAAGAATGGTGTGTAGTGACGGCACCTAGATAACCCGGCCACAAAGATCTTACCACAGCTCATACCTAGCTCCTTTTGGCTTTTTGATTGGCCAAAGGGAGATGTTGCAAACTTGTGGGTTTTACCCTGCTCAGTAGACACTGAGAAGAGAGAAAAAGCCACTGAGAGCATGACGGCTTCTTTAACTAAAAATTAAAATGAAACACTCTCAGGGAGAACATGAACAAAGGCTTCCTGGTACCAAGAAGAGGCCAGTAAGGAAGTCCACGGCCACTTGAAGTCCCCTCTTTCAACCCCTCTCCAGAACATCCTGCAAGCTGGAGACAATTAAAATTCAGCCAAGAGCATCTATACAGACCCAGAAGCTGGGTGGCTTTTCAGGGACACTCCTCCAGGTGCTAGCTTCTTTTTCAGAACTACCATACAAGTTTTTAGCACAAAAGATGGAGGTTGACTTTTACATCACTTTCTCAGCTGCTTCTTTTAAAATAAAGAGAGGTTTCAGAAGTAAAAGAAGCACAACATTTCTCTACCAAAAGAAGAGGACCTTCTGGGACTGCCTTTGGTAATAAAGACCTAATATTTACCTTTCCAAGCAACTCCAGGGCTTTTAATATCTTATTTTAGATTTTATGTGTCCTTCAGTAGTCCTTCAGTAGATCCAGTTACTTATTTTTATAGCACAAAGTAATGGAATATTATCATTAAAGCTACAGTTCTTACATCACTAAAAAATGAAAAACCAAAGAAAAACAAAACCTCATATAGGATTCTTTGGAAAGTTCTGCTTCTCTACACCTTACTTTTTGACCGTTCCTTGGGAAAATATGTCAAGTATACTGCTTGGATTCTAAATTATTTTATACCATTCAGCCTGAAGCTTTTCTTGCTCACCAGTGCAGCACAGCAAATCTTCCTCTTCATTAAATTGTAAGAGCCAGATAAAATGGCTGATAACATTAATTTAAAAAACCTATTGTTCTGAATGAAAAGCAGTAACAAAATTCAAAATTAGAAGTCATAAAAGCCTCAGCTTGGAGGTAGCATTCTAATAACCAGGTAGAATGATTTGAGCATCTTCGTCATGAATAAAGAATTCCTGGGCACTCAGAGAAACATGGTTCTGACTGAGGAATAAACAACACTATTTAGTATTAATAAGGCCTGGAATCACAGGTGTAGCTAATTGTTTGCAATTCACGTACAAACACACCAGCTGTTATCTCAGTAGCCCATACAATTTTTGTAAGTAGTCATTATAACAAAAGTCATGACCACTAACATACTAGACCTGCTGCATTTACATGCTCTGCAACCACCTGACCTCTGGATACGATCTGAGCTCTCACAAGCTAATCAGCATCCGGCTGGGTCAGGCACTTGAAAGTGAGTTTGTCAAAGCAGACGCGGATGCTTCTGGCTGATTGCAGCGCTCTATTTTTGAACCAGTACTCCACCATGGGGTTAAGAAGAATTGTACTAGTGTAGGTGCTAAATTTCAAACAATACATAAAACAGAGATTCCACCCACTTGAGGCCACTGAAAATGCAGCATTAACAAAAGTGGAGATGCCACCTCTGCTAGCACTCACAAATTTTCACATGTAATGAATTAACCTTAATGAACACCACTGCTAACAATCTCACTAGAAGCTAAGGATCAATTGCAGAACAGTTCTCTGAGAGCTGCAGTCACTTCAAACGCATTCCAGTGTATGACACAATTTTTTTTTTTTTCCTCAGTACTAAACTTTCACTTTACCCAAACTTGGAATTCCATGTAAATATTTTTATTAACTAAAAATTCACCAATATGAATTAGTATAATAATTTTATTGGCTTTTGTTTTGTGGCCTTATGTTTCCTTAGCAGGCCTCCTTCTCAAAATGTTTATCTTTCTCTGGGTTTTCCAACCAATTTGTTTTATTCCCAACCTTATGCCACATCCTCTCCTTTAAAGCCAGATCCAAAGCAGCCTCTTCATGTCTGCTAAATGTATTATCTTTTTTTTTTTTCTGCTGTTCTTCTGCAATTACATTCGGACTGCATAGACTCTTGACAGCACAAAGAGCAAGTAAACGACCTTTAAAGATGAAATAATACTGGTAACAAACTTTTTTAAATAGAGCCTTATATACACTTACTGCTATTTTCCTCTCAATGATATGGGGTGTTATTTTGGAAGGCATGTGATGGTAAATACAGTCTAGATATTGTATACAATTACAACTGTTCCCAAGGAGTTACACCTGAATCTCCATGTACAATAATACAGATACCAAGTATCGGTTAAAATATAGAGGAAATACACAGTTCACTTGTGATCATCAGAAATCTTGGGCAAGCCTGCTTGCACCAGTCTGACTTTAAGTGACCATTTAAAATACATTGCAGGTTTGGAAAAGGGACTTTCTATACATCTTACAAATGCCTAAGCTGAACTGAACCAAAACAAGAGGGACATGGGGCACAACTGAGATATATGAAAAGAGAAGAGCAACAAATGACTGCTTTGATAGGAAGGTAGCTGAACTAAACTAATCTGAATGGCATCAGTTTATCATACAAAGACATTTAATTTATTTCATTATTCTCTGTGGGCAGTTAAAGCACCCTACGGCCCTAACATATTCAAGGAGATGGGTATCACAGACAAAGACTGCTTCAGAGTGCAATATTAAATGAAACTTAAATTAGGTCTCCAAAGAGCAATAGAGTGTATGTTAAATATTGCATTGACACTGAGCCATTCAGTTCATACACATGTGTATTTGTCATCAAACTCACACAGAGCCCCAGAAAATTTTAATACAATTTTAATATGACCATGCATATAGCTTCCACTTTAATATACACTTCAAATATTTCGTCAACATGAAGCATAGGACAGAAGGATAAGGAATAGTCTGCAGCTAAGACTGAATATTTGTTTAAGAAATAAAAGAAAATATTTTGTTCTGGTAGCACTGAAGTGAAATACAAATCCACAAAAAAAAGCTAAAGGATTTTGGATTCTGTCTTCCTGTATGAAAAAAAATAATAATAAAAAATATACATATACATATTTATTTTTGTTCAAGGAAGTTAATAGATATTATGTATTCATATTTTAAGCACTGTAAACAAAATGGTCAGGAAGCCAATATTGCCAAATTATTATATATTTGGTTGTGGTTTTAGGTATTTATCTGCCCCCACTCCCCCCAAAAAGAACTTGATTAACAATATGAAACAATCTCTAATAAAGAATGATTTTCCTGTGAACATACTCACTTTCACATAGCACTCTGATACATGGTATTACAAAATATTATGCAGAAAAGTGTTAATTATAAGTGAAAACATTTTAAACAGGAAAATAATCCATTAGTCCTCCTAATTCAGTTTGAGTAGAAATGCATTTTTTTCAGTTACTATGACAAAAAACAAATACTTAAAACCTATAATCAAAAACAGGAAAAGTCTGGATTTGTAAATATTTGGTTTTGAAAATCATCGGTATACGTACATGCCTCTTCCACATCTAGCAAAGAAGCATTTATTAGACTCAGAACAGGAAGACAGCGAAACAGAAAGACACTTTCAGAACATCTAGAACAAAAGAAGGATGAATATGGTAGTACTCCATAATGTGATATACAGAGTTAAAAGCAAGACCTGGGAATAAGAAATGATGACTAGAACTTCAGTATTTCACTGCTTATCTAAGATCTGATCGAAAGCAGAGTAACAGAGGAATGAAACAGACCATAAACGCAGAGGAAAGTTTAAGTACTTAACAAAACTGCAGTAACACTTCTTCCGTTGCTTCAAATGTGTAGATGCTGTCATCTGCCAGTCAGCTCCAAAGATATTCTGTGCTTTGTGCCAAACACTAACACAAGGACTTTTGGGTAAACTGTGCTGCTTTGGAGACAAATCTGACAGTTTCTGCTGACAGTAGTTTATAGTAGTTTAAATAGCTATAGTAACATATAGTAGTTTAATGACTACTGTATGTTAGAACTACTGTCTTTCAGGCAAATTCCATCAGTTTGCATTATGGAGGAAGAGGTATGACCTTCAGGCAGCATACTTGCTTTCCCTGTAAGCCTCAGTACTTTTAGTTTGCTGTAGGCAAAGATCATGCGAGTTTGTCATAAAGGAAACCTACCACCTGTACAACACTAATTGAGGAGTACTATACTAAAACACTAGTCTTACATCACCTTACTGAAGGCTTTTCCCCAATCATCGTGTCCTTTCCTGTTAAAACAAATCGACAAGAGTGATGTCAGATAAATGGTTAGATGAAACTTCTGAAACTTTACTAACTTGAGCAGTAAGTTACTGCAGTTTATCTGGGAGAAGTAATTTCAAAAAAAATGCTTAAGAGCTCTTCTTTAGAACTCTTTTAACATGAATTTGAGTTCCAATGAAATATTGGTCTGCTTTTTTTCTGTACTTTCTAACACACAAGGTACTACTTTATGAAATGTGTCCACTTAAAGAAATTAATAACACCAACTTATATAAACTTACACAGATTTTTATTAAAGCAGTAACACTCTTACATTTCTGCCTATAAAAACATTAGTATTTGGAGCACCTCAAAAGTTTTAATTAAAAGAAAAGGATGGGGGGACTTGCATAAGGTATAAAAATTCCAGAACCACTTCTCTTTTGCATGTACCAATACTTTAACTTTTAAAAAGGATGACTGGCACTGCTACACTTCTCTAGCATTATGTCTCAACACAGTTCCACATTGTACTATTTTGATAAATGGTGAATGCCCAAACAAAACAAAGACTATCTACTTTAATAGAAACTATTAAAATAGACGTTGTTGTCCTGGTTGTACCTGTTGTAATTCTTCATCATTTATCAGCTTAAGCATTTCTGAGAACACATCCTCATTTACAGTACAAACTAAGCAAACAACACATCCAGACACCAACATTCAAGATTTCTCAAAGAGAGATTAACTGCACAGGCCAGGAGTTTTTTTACGTTTTTAGAATGTATTTATTTGATCCAAAGAGATGTGTTGACTTAAGTTTAACAAGTTCTATAGCATTTTATGATTAAAGGCTTATGTTGACATTATACAAAGGAATAACAACTCCTCTTTTCAAAAGTTTTACTCCAAGATACTTGGAAAGGAAGGATTTTATGCCTTATAATGTTGCATTAACTATGACCTCATCCCTGAGCTGAAGTAGGGCTTGGCTATTAAAGCCTTAAGGAACCAGTCTGAAACCTGAGACATCAGACAGCTTTTAAATGATAAAAACAGAGGAAGTGTTACAAAACCAACTGAAGTCTCAGTTCCTTACAAGGCCTGATTTCAAATAGAAGATTTTCTCAGGGAAGAAAGGTCTGAAAAATGATGAATTCCTCAGACCTTGAGAAAGAATGTTAAGAAGTTCTGAAGGGCACTTCTCCTACAATACCAAAATAACTGCCTGCTACAAATCACATTTAAGACAGTCATTTGGTGTGTCAAGTTTTTATTTAGTTTCTGCAGTTTTATGGGAAAGTGCCGAACCCGAACCAAAATCCACGTGAGGGTGAACAAAGCCCATCATCAAAGATACAGAAGGTCTTTTGCAGTCAGTGTCCAAGCAACTGAGAAGCGTCCAGGACGGCCAGCTTTCACTGGAGCTCGGACAAAAGAAAACTGGCAAGCTTCTTCCTCTGCCCCCTCATCACAGACACGCCAGACCGCGGAGGACGAGTAAGAGCCATCTTTTGATAGTCTCTGTGGCTACTAGGGGCTACATGACACCTGCTAGCTCAGACCGGAAAAAGAGAGACCGTAGTTCACAGCAGGTCCCCGTAACGAGAGCGAGAAAGGCGGCGAGGCGACCCAAAGCTGGGAGCTGCGCCTTCGCCCCGCTCCTCTTCTCCGCGGCGGCAGCGCCTCGGCCGCACGGCGGCTCTGCCCCGCACGGC
>NW_020451048.1:0-13234 GCF_003343035.1 Apteryx rowi | reverse complement strand
GAGGAGGGCGGGACGCGGCGCCGGCGCCGCTTTATGCAAATGTGGGGGCGGGGCCACGGCCGCCGGAGGCGCGGGAGGGGGCGGCGGGCCGGAACAGCCATTTTGGGGTGGCGGCCGTGGCCCGCGCAGCGCGTCCGAGCCCGGGGCCCTCGGCAGCCCGGGGCCCTCGCGTCTCCCTCCCCCGGCGGGAGGCAGCGGTCTCTCGGGCTGCCCCCGAGGCGAGGGGCTGCGAGCCTGCCCCCAGCGCACCGCCTTTGCGCCGTGGGGCGGCTGTTGCCCGCTGTTGCCCGCCGGCCGCGCTGTTCAGCCTCTGGAGTCTTAACAGGCCTCCGCCTGGGTCGGGGGGTTACTGTCATTTAAAAGCAGTGGCCATGCTACATGGTGTGTAGAAAAGGAAACTTAGTCTCAGCTCTGCAGTATTGATTAAATGAAGACTTGATCTTACACATTACTCAGCCTGTTCTAGTGTTCTTGGGTACAGGGGTTTGAGGAGCAAAGCAGTGCGGGTTTTAAGGGTCTGTAGTACATATTATGTTAGTATATTAATAGTTTTTACTACTTCCAGGTGATTCTGCTGAAGCCAGCAAGGTTCTGTTACAAACTTGCGCATTAATGATTTCCAAAAGGGGGGAAAAAAAAGGGGTGTGAGTGTCCTAATCAATGAAATTTCACAGTGGACGTATATCCGCTACAGGAAGGCCTTTGGCTCTCCCCCTTTACAGAGCTATGCCTGCAGGTATCTGCACAGTTAAGTAGTGCTACAGGGTTGTAATGACTGATTGGTAGATGTTGTCGCTCTGGACCTCTGCACTTGAGAGAGTAAACTTTGTGAAGGAGAAGGTATTTTACTTTGTTCACTGAACACTATGATTTAATGTTCCATTAAGGACCAGTAGAAAGTTTACAGGATAAAGTTTTTAATGCTCAAGAAACAGTATGCTTGCAGTCATAATTTTTAGAACGATTTTTAAAAATGGTTCTAAAGCCATTTTACCAGCTCTAAATGGTAGCTATTTACTTACAAAGTTAAAGAAAAAAAACAGCAAATCACCACAGAACAAGAAGTAAGCTCAGTGTTGCTGAAGTTCCGTTGTGCCTGCTGATCAGCAGAAATGAACTTAGAGCAAGTATTTCCTGTAATAAGCTTCCAAAGAGAAATTGATGGAGAATAATATAGTAATTCCATTTAATTTGTGACCAAACTGGTTTTGCATGGAAAAATTTGGATTAGTGCCTGTTACTAGTCACTTTTTACTGTTGCTGCTTTGGAAATCTGTAGACACACCCATTAGTAACGTGCCTGTAAAACTTTATATTGAAATACATGTCCAATCCAGCAGAGTGCTGGGACTCTTCAGTCCATGTGGATGTGGACCAGTGTACTGTACTCCTAAGAAACGGTACAAACCATAACAAAGATCCTGGCCTTTAGATGATCAATAGACCTAGATTACAGTCACCTGTAATAGTACCTTACAACTTTGAATTGAGTCTGATTGTTTCTTAAGACCTGATACATATTTTATATTATGGCTCTTACTTACTTCAGTTTTTCATGTATCTTCACTGAACCCGAGCAATTATGTACATGTTTAAATACACAAAAGTTGATGGGTTATATTCATGTAAAAAGGATACTCACATGTCAGAGGTGAATTTATTGAATCTCAGATTCCTCAGGCTATGTTAAAACACTAATTTCAAATTTTTGGTTAAAGGTAATGAAAATAAAGTATTAGTACGTATGACTTAGGGAAGGAAGATACTTCAGCATGGGCAAGCTTTTGTGGTAAGGTAGGGCCACGGTGGACAGCACAGATACAGTGAAGAGGAGAAAGTAACCAGTGAAGTCTAAGTAGCTCTCACATTCAACGATTTTACACTCACAGAACACCAGGTGAAGGCTGCAGTATTTTGTTTAGAGCCCTACCTTCATTAAGTGGTGCCAAATGTCCTTTATTGCGGAGTGAAAGTGACAATATCAGTGGGATGCCAATTGCTGTTGATTTGGCACCCTATCCAACTAGTCCAGGGAAAATATTCTGTAGTAAATACCTGATGACAAAAATAAAAATTGTTGGTGCCCATCATTCCCTTTACCACTTATGACATTGAGTTTGTGTTTCTGAAATGAAAGTAATTCAAGGTACTCAGCAGTTTGTATGGATACCAAGGGACCTCAGTCTCTGTAGATCTTAAGGACCTCATACAAACAGTTATGCCTGAGCTGAGCGTATTTCCACTGTGCTCCTTTTTCTGCACTTTGTGGTCCATTTGTAGGATTCTAACCTTTGGGAAATAGAGCAAAGGTAAAGGAATGTTCCACTGAGTCTCTCTTCCACTGCTCGCATTCCTCTGAAGTGCAAGTGATTATTTTTCTATATGGACTCTCCACGAATTAGGATATATAATTTCACTCCGTTTTTACAGGATTTTATTCCTATTACAGGAGATTGCTGATGTAACATGGCTTTCAGGCTTGAACCTTGATTCACAGGCAAAACTCTGAAAAGTTCTTAGTTTTTCAAGGCAGATATTCTATGTAGTCCTGAAGGTGGATATTGTAGTGCACTCGTAGCCTTGCAGTGTACACTCTAATCAGTGTCATCTTAGTGACAGCAACAAGTCTTGTACTTTGTCAAGTCTTTGTACTTCTGTACAACATAGCATACTGTAGCTTGTATACCGAAGTGGTATACGCCTTCAAAATAGCATAGTTCAGTGATGTCACCTTTTCAGTCACAAGGCCGGATTGAGCTGTCTTAATGTATTTATGTAGTCTTCATCTGCTTTTGGAATTTCAGTGTGCATTAACAAACAGGAGTTTCTAGCTCTCCAGTTCTGAACTTTCCAAAAGGAAGTAAAAGTTATCTGATAGAAATTTTTCTTCCTTGCTCAGCTTGAAAGAACAGCCTGAAAGAACCTTTTGTGGATAAGCCATCCAGCCTCATTAGGTAGGATGCTTCCAGAGCCCACTGATGGCATGTAAAATGCTAGCATTAATTGCATCACTGATTATATTTTAGCAGATAGGATGTGGTAAAGTCCTAGTATGGGAGCTGTTGGAAATGATGGTAAGGAAAGGATCTACAGGGGGACAAAACCAAAAAAGTTTTAAAATCAAGGGATAAAAAGCAGCACAGGCAGGAGAATAACACAAAGGAAGAAGAAAGAGAAATAGTGATAACTTTAAAGAGGAACATGTTTCCAAACTGAGCAAGACTGAAAGAGACAATGTTATAGTTAATAAATGATAACTGAAAAATGTAGTTACAATACAAAGGCTTATTCTGCCTTTGATCTTTCTGCTGATGTTACAGAGAGTTTCAGTGTAGGCTTGGATATTTGCGTCTACGTTTACTCTGTAGCTTATGGATCACCATTAAACATAAAACTTGGCCTTCTACCAAGAATTAGATTTGAGATCAGTAAAGATACAGTGGCATGGACTGCATCAGTAAGATACTAACAGACCTGGAAATAATGTAGGAAAATGCAGGCCAGGCTGTAAGTCTTTTTAGATTTTGGGGGAAAGATCTTTAAGTGAGAGCTTCTCTGACCTGGTATATCCAGAGGAGATGAGCTTTTTTTTTTCCAGCTGTAGGTGATTTGGAACGATGTGTCCTTCCAGCTGATTTCACCTCCTATCTTCAGTTTTCAGTGCAACAAAATTAAGTAAGGCAAAATGGGACTTAAAAAAAGGCCTCTTTAGAGACAAGGGTGGACACGGCTGTCATGCTGAGAAGAAATCTCTAACAATATAATGGATATAGTTTTGATAGCCGTGCTGCTGACCCTTTTAATTGATCTTCATTAATGTTTTATGCAATCGAGGAAATTCAATCAGTATTTTGAGCTGATGATTCCTTTACAGAAAAATATGTGTGTTGATAAAGATTATAGTGTCACCTGTAGTATTCCTGTAAATTAGCCTGAGTGAAAGAAGACAAAGCATAGCTGTTCTCAGCAGTCACGCATACCAACAAATTCAGCAGTGAATAACGAGGCCTAACGCTTTTCCCTCTTCCCTGATGTAAAGCAGGAATGTTGTTTTCAAATTCAATGGAATTATACTACTGTCAGCCTGGAGTAAATGATATTAGAAGATTAAAGATTTTCAGTACAGTGCTGGGAAGAGGAAGAGGGTTTGGAAGTTATTTTGCTTGCATGGTTGCCAACCTGTCTTTAGGCATTGTGTTTAAGTTGTCATCATTACTTGACTGTTGGTAGTGTTAAGAAGTGGGGCTTGTTAGAAGTTGTTTTGTCATCCTTGTCTGAGCTGATGGTCTGGGAATTACATAAACACACCTTTCTGAGAGCGTTCTGAGGATGGGATGAGTGGCTTGTGAGGTACTCACAGGGATATTTGCTGCTTAGCTGGCTTGCTGGTCTTTACTTAGTCGACCTGTGGTCTGAGTTGCTGCTTTCTTGTACTTTAATCCATGACTTCATTAGTTTCATATATTGAAAAGTTCTATGAAATACACATTGAGCTGCTGTTGCTGCTCCTTCAAATATTTATTTCAACACCATCATCAGATGCTGTTTATTACCACTAAATAGACTTAAGGTTGTTATCAGCAGTTTTTGATACTTGACAGTGTGAATATGACTTTAACAAAATAATTACTGAAGAAGTAAGAGTAGGCAGGATTGATCGCATTTATATATAGTTTTGATATGGGCAGACATATCAAAAGCCATCAAAACCCAGCACCTCTGACAGCACCATTTAATCTAATCTGTGTGCTGCCATAAGAACTGAGAGAAAAATAAAAGAAGCTTGACTTCTAGGTTTTAATTAGGATTTATAATGCGGTGGGAAAAGAACAGCCTCTTTCAAAATAGATCTGCGCATGCATTAATAGAGAGGAAAGGGAGTGGTTCATGAACTATTATAGATTAGATTAAAGTCTATTGAAACCTCACCATGGAAAAAACTCCTTTTCGGTTTGGCTTTCTGCACAAAAGTTAGGCCTATATTGTAAGAAAAAGCACTAGTTAGACATACAGGCAGAGACTTGCTTAAACTTTTTAAGAAGGCTTCTGTGTACATGTTTTGTGTATGCAGGTGTGCTTTTTTGTGTGTGTAAGAGGAAGAAAACAGAATTCCATGTTCTGTGAATGAGATACATCGCATTAAAGAACAAGCTTTTAGATGTGTAGGTCAGCCCCTCAATCTTTGTTTAGAGTAAGACTTAACAGTTTGGCCTTTGACTCTGTAGTAGGTTCAGTTAATTGCATAGGAAGAATAAACTGTAACTCAAACATGGACGTTAATTGATCGGATTTGATGAGATAGGTAAGGACTATAAGTCAAAAATAAACCACTGAATTATTTTCACCTACAGATAGTGATAGAGATACTAATCAAAAAAGTGGAAAACTGAGTTTGAAATTGGACATTTAAAATTTGAGCAAGTCTGGACAGGTGATACAATGAATGAACAAAGTATGTGGCTTGCATTTAGGTATGGCTAATAACTGTAATCTGTGCCAGAAAAAGCCTTGTAAATTCAGAGAATGGAAGTTACTTTAAGAGGTGATTGTAGTGGGAAAAAATAGTTGTCAACAGTTGGTGTTCAGTGAAGAATTTGATCTTCTCCTGAGTCAACTATTCTAAGTAATTTTGGTCATTCCTGCATTCCAGCAGAAATGTAGAAGTTAAGTCTTGAAATCTGGTGTCACAGTTTAAATTTTATTTACAAAAGTTTTTAGGGATGTGAACATACATCAGATCCCATTYATCTCCTGAATATATCAAGTGAAATTTATCTTGCTTCTGCTGCATGTGTGCTTATACCTAATTAAATATTTTACATTTATGGTCAGTAAAGAGAATTAGATCCTTTTGAACATGGTTCATTTCACTGGAATGCAGGTGTCTAACAGAGATTGGATAGATCAAGTCTAGAAGTAGTTTTTCCTTGTTATTGACTGTTAAGAAAGACTGAAAGATGCCTCCATTTTAGACCTCCAACCCATCCACAGAGCAGAAATGAACAACAGCTGCAAAATATGAACCTGTAGATAAAGGTGAAGCTAGAGCAGAGAAAAAGTATGAGGAGGTATGATAGTTTCTACTCTTTGTTTCACRGCTGTACTTTACACTTCTCTTAGGAGAAGTAGTTCTGGTCTAAGAGATTTTCTGTTAAGAGTCTGGAGTTGTTCTCTTGAGGTTACAAAGAAACAGGGTGAACAGGCAGGTCCAGTGCAGAACTGACATCCAAAGAGAGTGATGCAGCAAAAAGGAAAGATAAAACACTGGGAAAGTATCCTGAGAGAGCATACTTAAGCTTTCACCACCCCACTGTCTTTTTAAAAAAGAAAAGCCGGCTGCAGCAGATTCTATAATGACAAGAAAATTAAATTCATTTCAAGGATTACTACTGATAGTCATAAACAGATGATACATTGAAATCTGTAACAGATTGTGTACCTCCCTTAGCCATTCTGTTAAGCATAGATTATGTCTTTGTGCATTACTAAATATATACCCAGAAATGGCTTGTGGTAAAGTGAAACCTAGCAATACAGTTACCATGAAGCAATAAGGATGGTTTCTACCTTGGCCACATGATCAAAGAAGAGTGGATTTATGCCAACAAAAATAAAATTGAGTTCAAATATAGATCATCAGTACCAAAGACAATCACTGACAGTCATCAGTGTGTATGAATATACTCTATTATCAGTGGTGTATTGATGAGTTGGACTCCTTAGTTTGACTCCTCTTGTGCTCAGGAAAACACAAATTTATACATACTTTGACAATACATGTATAACAGACACCTTGACTCCATCATTAGGTTTTCTCCCAACTGGAACATTTTATTTGGTCTAAAAGGGTAGATACAGGGTAGAAAAGTGTCAACCGAACAGTTGGAAGTTCCAAAGGAGGTGCAGGTAGGGGCATTAATGTCTGCATCAGAGCTCCTCCTATTACACTGTTACCAATTTACTCATATATAGCTACAGGGCAGGGCATCAAATAGAGGATGATATGGTGGCTTTGACCTTTTCACTCAAAAGTACCCATAATCAGTATTTTAAAATCAATACCTCGGATCTACTAAGTCCATTTCAATTTGCAGTGAGTTGACAGAAATGATACCTGAAATGTGTGTTCTATCAGATTACTTTTTCAGGACATACACTAACTTAGAAGTAAGACTTTTGCATAACAAAGATATTAAAGGGAGGAAAACATTTTTATAGTGGCAGAAGTTCACATACTGTCTCTTCTAAATGGCTGCTATGCACAGGGTCATGTGTAATACTGCTCTTCCTCTGTATCTTACAGATCATATTTGCCATCAGACTCAGGACATAGCATCACAGGAATATATTAGAACAAATATTTTCTTACAAGAAAAAAAGAAAGAGTTGTTCATAATGTAAATAATTGCCTCCTCACCTCTCAGTTTATCTTCCAGTTCTTTGATTTACAGCTTTGATCTTCTTGATGGTATTACTAACGTTTAATTGCTAAGGAGACACAATTCAAAGGCTTGCGTAATTGATTCCCAAATAACGATATTATTTTCTGTGCCTCTGTGCCTCACACCTTCAGAATCATATTCATAAACACTGTGGGAAAGACCTAATTAACTTTGACAACTGATTTGTCAACAGATGGTCCTATTCATATTGGTAGGCTATTGCCTATAAGAAGGGACTGAATGGCTATTGCAGTATTCTCTTCTCTTTAGCGCAAAATAATAGGTTTTCTATTTAACGCATAGGAAGCAGAAAGTTCAACCCGATCTAGTTTCAAGCCATTCAGAAATAATCAAGTTCATCAATATCATAACAGGCATCACTATACTGTCTCCAACTCTCAAGATGTCTTTATTCTGTTTCTACATAGGTAATTCACCAACTGAAATTAAGAAAGAAAGAATATATTATGGGCTAGAGTTGAAAGAAGAAAAATACTGAGCCAAAATAAGTGATACTGAGAAGTTTGAAAGATGATACTGTAATGGAGATTAGACCCAGTTTTCACTGAATTCCAGTGGGCATTGTGTGTCTCACTTGCGTGCATCTTTGAACATCAGAAAGGTTTATGGGTCACATGAAAACAGCAAGGTTGTATAGATCTCTTTTCTGTGAGATTTTACATAGGGTAGTGATCCTTTCAAACAAGCTTTCTGCTTGTAAAGCCCAATTCCTCTGTTTTAAGATGCTAAAAAAGTTGGTTTCAGCTTGCCAAGATTGTTTGTATTACATAGTATCCATAAATCTCTGTGAGAGGACACTGTCATTCTTGCTATTTTTTTTAATATCAATACAGCAAACAACAGCAAACACGCAAACTCCATTGAAGAATCCTTTGTGGGGAAAGAGTTAGTTCTAAAGTATATACCTCATAAATTAATTTATTTCTAAAGGGAATTAGAAGTCAGGAACATTAGCAGTCATCATAGCATGTGCAAATCATTTGCTGTGAAACAGATCTAAAGCTGCTATCACTGAATTTCGTTTTAGAAAGAACCTGCCATTGGAGCCCTCTTACTTGATATTTTAGGTTCTTATATACAATAGAAAGCAGAGTTTGTACATTTATCTGGATATATGCATCTTAACAGAAAAGTATTTTCCTTCTGAATTTCCACTAAATTCAAAATTGCTAAGACTGCTGCCTTTTCCATTCACCCTAAAGAAGACTATCACTTTCTTCCCCTTAGTGAATATAAAATATACATATGGTATGGTTAGTAGTAGCTTTAAATGAATTAGTAACTAAAGAATTAGGAAACATCTTTACATTCTTTGTTTTTTTCAATGTAATTGGGTAGTTGGAAATGCAAAGTGTATATGACAAGCCAAGTTGTCACACATTCTCAGCTGTTTTCTTCTGAGCAGTGGTTATCTACAGATCATAATTTGCAGAGCAAAATTATCCGTTGAAAAGAGTGAGCTTTGAAAATAAGCTAGTTTTCTCCGTTTGCCTTCTGCTTCCCTTATTTATTTTTCCTCATCCCCAATATCACCACAAATTGGCATATTATTCAAAGGTGAGAAATAGGCAGCTTCTCATAGAGATATAGGGAGCTTCTCAACTATCAACCATCTAATACTTTAAGTTCTAACGCTTATTAGAATTAAGAAACAAATATTTGTCCCTTTTTACTTTAATATAAACGGAACCAATCAACCATACATATGTCATGATAATATAATAGACTTTAAGTCTGTATGCCAGTTGTACACAAAAGCTAACAATGACTGCTGAAGCCTTGAATGTTATACTGTTCAGAATTTTGTGACAGATCACATGAAGGCCATGGAAATCTATATTTTGTTGTACAGGAAACAATTGAAGACTAACAAAGGCGTCTATTACTTGGAAGACCAAGCAAAAATAGTAATGGTACATGGACATTTCTAGTCCTTAAGATTTATTTGCTTTTATTTAGAATTTCAGGTTCTGACTTAACAGAGAAGCTTTCTTTGAATAATATTTAAAGATAAGAGAGATACAGAGATAATGTTTAAAAATGGTGGTAACCTTGTCTCATTTGTTTCTAGTAAATACTATTTTTAAACATTCAAACATCTGAATTCTGTGACATATTTAACACTAGCTAATTTTAAAGTGTATTTTTTTTACTTAATTTCAGAGTAATTATCAAATTCTTGTATAGATTTTGCATGAGGAATTCCATTATTATAATACTACTATAAACGACTAAATTAAAATGTGCATGAATGTATGTGTATTTGTGTATGTGTATATATATTTTATGCATGTGACCTCAAGGTGGGAAAGGAACAGTTGGATACTGGCATAGAGAGATACTCAAGACATATGAGGGATTAAACAACGTAGATTTAATGAAGGACGTACAGTCCAAGCTGCAGGGGGAGCCCCAGGAACCGGATGGAGGGGTCGCTGACGGGAGGCTGCAGGATGCATGGGTCGGATGCCCAGGCAGGACTCTCTCTATCCCAAGGGCCCTTTAAAGCAGCTAGCACTATTTCCTATCTCAGCTGAGCTAACCTTGGGCCGGGAAGCAGCAAGACATTGTTGACAAATCAGAATATGCATGCCTGGCCTTGACGGGTTTTGGTCAGTGTGTTGAGGGCACACTCAGGCTGCTATCACGTGCTCTGCCAGGCACCTGACTCCCCGCCAGATCTCCCACAGCTGTTCTTGCTACACTACATGTAAAGTCAGTCCTGATCCTCTGCAATAAATGAGATAGTAGAACTTCATTTTTATAATGAATTTGAAGACTATTTCATTAAAATATGCAATTCAGGTATAGCTCCACTTCAACTGTAAAAATTAGTACTAGTATTTCTCATACAAATTTATCGTTAATTTTTTCTTTTATTTTTTCATCCCTTTTTAATAGACCAGTTCTTCCCTGTATATCTTAACTATAGCCATTCAATACTCAGATACATTTGACATTATGGCAGATCATGGAGCAGTGTAATCAGATAGTGTCAGAAGTCATAGGACAGCTTCAAACATGCAAATACAGAAGTCTTTACTTATTGCAGAATTCCCAGATAAATCCATGGAAGTTTTGCCTGAGTGTGGCCTTTGTGATATAAGACTGATCTGAAATGTTTTTTTATTTGCCAGCTCTCACTTGAGATGTGTTTGATTTCTGCAACTGGAACTTCCTTCTTTTTCCCTATGGCAATTAATCTGCATCGTCAGATATCTGTCTATGAAGAGGCTACAAAACATAGTAGTTGAACTTAAATTAATATTATAAATTTGAACCTCTTCCTTTCATTGAGGATTACTTCATCATATCTGATAGACCCTGTTGGTTAATGGAGTAATGGGTGGTCCCTTTGACTATTATTTCTTCAGTGCTATAGTTCTGTGGTAACCTCTTGTCTTTAAGTGACAAATTTAATGGGAAATTGCACTATTATTTTGTTAATTTGTTAATCCACCTAACAGGATTTTTTCTGCAAGGGATCTTGAATGTGCTTAAACCTGTTTGTGAGTTCAATAGCTTTGCATTAATGAAAAAAATCAGATACCCTTTATAAGCTTACTGCAGGAGTTCAACAAGAAGATGTTCTATTGATGTGAAAAAATCTTTTTACTAAAGTTGAGAAAGTAGTGAAAAAAAAAACAACCCTACATGTGAGTAAAAAAAATTACTTGTTTTATCACAAATACTAGCTGCAAATGCTAGCAGCACCATTTCTGGAATGGATGTCTGAGGCCAACATATTGTCCTTACGTTACATATAAATATCCAGCCTGTGCTTGCACATACCTTGTGCTTGAAGCAAACCTTGAGAATACAAATAAAAAGGAAGAGTATCATCATGCTGACTTCAAATCAAGCATTTCAGAAGTATGGTTCACTTCAACTTTCTACTTTTCAGGACAATAGAACAAATGCACAGATGACTGGGCAGTAAGTTTAGGATTCCCTGTATGTATAAATGTTTTGGTAATTATTGATTGCCCAGATCTCACATATGTTGCCTTAAATGAAACCTCTGTTTTACTCTGATCTCTTTTGAAGCTAATGGGTCATGGGCCAGCTCCAAACTGGAGTGACAGTTTCTAGTACAGTTATATCCTATGTAAGTACAGCAAGCCATAACAGCTGATTGTGATTTTCTTTTTTAATCTAGCTGATGCATACACAACAGAAAAAAGCTGTGAATAGGCATAACAAAAGTACAGGCTTAAATGAGCTCTCCATCTCTATAGATGTTAAAGGGTTCGAACACTAGAGAACCTTACTTCATTTAAGAATATTGTTTTAAGCATCTGAATCTTGAATCCACTTTGAATGTAGTAAATGTATATGCTTAGCCTCCATCTAACATCTCTGGCTCCTTCTCGGTAGCCTTTTCATAGCTCCCACTAGAGCTTGAATGGACAAAGATCCATAGAGCTAAAAATTACCTCTGGCTTTCAAACCCTTTGCTACTCATATCTCCCTTAACCAAAAAATAATTCACTTAGCACAATCTTCAATTTCCTGTTGTGTTCTGCTGCACTCCTAAAGTCTTCCACTCTACCACTTGATTCTCTCATTATTAAAGATTTATTGAGGATTTTGTCTTAATTGTAACTACATGTTTTAAGGACTGGAGGTTTCACCCTCATGATCTGTCAGGCAGTGGAGGAGAATTAGATACCTAACTGACTGCTGTCATGAGTAGGAACAGGGTGCCTAAATATAGAGTAGGTACCATAAACCTTTGAGGAAGTGCTCATACTGCCAACTCAAAGTATAAAAACTGTAAAAATGTACTGGCTTTTCCAAAAAATTTGGAGTTCAAGTGGAAATTGTCAATAGATGCTTCTTTTCCAGGATAGCTGGTATATATATATATGAGTTAGGAAGTTCATTATTTAAAATATTCCTGGCCTGCATTGAATAGTGTCATTGTTAGGACAGAATCAAAAAAACAGATTGCAAACTTTTTGGTTGAAAAAATTTACCCAAATTCTTTCAAAAATTTTAACAATATTGCAGATTTTCCATGTTCATGGAAATACATGTAAACCAAAATTTAATCTAAAGACTTAGTTCTAAGATCTTAAGTAAAGTATGAAATTTTAATTTGTAAGGTTTGCAAATTTTCATATTAACCAGGGGTCTGGTGACAGGTAACAGGCCTCTCTAAATCTCCTTAAAAGGAAGTACATTGGAGCATTCAAGAAAAAGATGGTTCTTCCTCCTATTTTTATTCTAATTTTAAGAATAATAAAATATTAATAATGAATCTGAATTATTTTTGGCCAGTAAATCATTCCAAAATGAACTCACACTAAGTTCATAGCTTTATAATGAGTGATCAGAAATGCTGTTCAGACTTTTGATTAGTATAGGATAGGACCATGCAAACTACAGAGGATCACAGAATCACAGAATGGTTGAGGTTGGAAAGGACCTCTGGAGATCATCTAGTCCAATCCCCTTGCTCAAGCAGGGTCACCTACAGCACGTTGCACAGGATTGCGTCCAGGTGGGTTTTGAATATCTCCAGAGAAGGAGACTCCACAACCTCTCTGGGCAACCTGTKCCAGTGCTCTGTCACCCTCACAGTGAAAAAATTTTTCCTCATGTTCAGATGGAATTGTCTGTGTTTCCATTTGTGCCCGTTGCCTCTTGTCCTGTCACTGGGCACCACTGAAAAGAATCTGGCCCCATCCTCTTTACATCCTCCCTTCAGATACTTGTACACATTAATAAGATCTCCTCTCAGCCTTCTCTTCTCCAGGCTAAACAGG